>NC_132896.1:10680208-10692708 GCF_030463535.1 Salminus brasiliensis
CAGTGGCTGTTATTGTTTGCCAATGAAAGTGAGAGGATGAATCAATCCACCAGCAGCAGATCAAATTAGTGTGATTTAGCGGAACTACTTCACTTATCATAGCCGGGGAAAGAAGAGAGACTGCTCTGCACACCTCCAAGATTTCCTACCATCTGTTCCTTTGTTTACACCTCGACATTTCCATGGCAACTACAGAAGGCAGGTAGGAGTGGGAAAGAGTTGGCCTCCTCGACTACGGCAAAATCACTGAGCACTGATTTATGAACTTATAGCAAAATACTTACTGTGTGATAACTTACTGTATGAGGACTGCAAATAGAGACAAACACTAGGTGGGTGTTCTGTTTGGAGCCGGTTGCACCGTCATATGTTTTTACAAACACTGTGAAAGACCTTCAGTTCAAGAATAACCAAGTATCTCTTTGATCTGCATCTAAAGTATCTACTCTTCTTCTTTTCTGTGTTATTACCAGGATTTAGCCTGGAATCATTTTGCTGTTTTGCTCCTGGCCATGTGCAGTGATCATGCAACAGATTTCAGCGGAAGTGCTATACAGCCTCCAATTATAGAGAATATGAATAATTTGTTCTTCCATTTTTCCTTCACAGTTTATATGCATATCTGACGATAATGAGGCTGTCTATTGTGTAAAGGTGATGAAAAACTGCTCCGGGTCTGAAGAATTATCAGGTGTAAATCACAGCGCATAAAGGTGACATGGATTAATCTTTCAGCTGGTTAAATTTAAAGCCTGAAGCCTTTAATTCCATAGAGCTGGATCTCATCTGCTTCAACATTTACAAAGTGGATGGACTGAAGGTGAGAATCACAAGAGCAGATGATAATAATGACTTGTTGGAGAGCTTTAATGAGGACACCGCTAATGACTTTTATTCATTGTGGGATCAATATGGCCAAATTAATAATTAAAATAATATATATAACAATATTACATATGCAATTTAATAAATGGTTAATATATATGAACTTGAGAATTTGGGTTAATCTGTGAGAAAGTGAATGGAAGCAAGTCCAACTAAATAAAAAAGTCCAACTAAATAAAATAAATATCTCTCTCTTATCTGATAATATTTAGTGTACAAAAACAGTAAAAAAAAAAAAAAAAAAAAAAAAAAAAGAAGTGCTCATTCTTCTCAAAGACTTTTATTCTCTAATAATCTGCAGGAAACAGGAAACAAATACAAAACAAGAATTTCAAGACAACAGATTAAAATGAAGTGGTGTGGCTACAGTGCAATCGTTTCATCCTCTCCTCTTCATTCAAACCAAAAACCTGTTATGAAGTGCTACAAACTGTTTCTGGACCATAAAAGTTACAATACAAATGCTCATTTTGCGCGTTTTTGAGTGTGAAGTACACGGGACTGAATTAGCTTTGGGGTTTTTAAGCCTTTCATTCATTCATTCATTCATTCATTCATTTTTTTCAGTTTTTTGAATTTCAGTGAAAAGCAAATAAATACCCCAAAATTAAATTTCACACAAGAAGACATTTAACAACAGTTTGAGTTAAACGGAAAACAAAACAAAGCCCTGAACTCCAACACAGAACTCAACGTGACTTGGCACTCATATGCATAGAAAGATAAAGGCCGGCTTTTTTGGAATAAATGAGTACTTTTTAAATGTTCTGAGGACCTAATAGTGTAGTTTTAACCAAAGTGTATATATGTTCTGTTCTGATCTCATTAATATTTTGTGGATAAAAACAAAACATTGCTTCAAACAAAAATCCACAAAATTGCTCAAGGTACATCAAGGGCTGACATTTCAACTTCAGCTGTAGTGAATTCAACTGCACAGTTGAACAGTGTGACGACTGAACAGTACAAAACAAACAATCCACTGAAGGGTTTTTTAATGTAGTGTGTTTTGAGGGGGGAAAAGGTTCAGGTAGAAACTGAAAAAAACAGATGTTCCTCTGTGCTCTGCGATGGAGTCCCACATTGTGGAGGTCTATGTGTATTGCATACAGACAATTTGGAATGAAGTCTTTTGGAGCAGTTCAGCGTGAGCCTCCTTTGTCGTGCACGGCCAGATTCTGCTCCTCAGTTTTAACAGCCCAGTCCATTTCTCGGCTACGTCTTCAACAAGATGCATAACTTGAATGTCATTTACTTTGTTTTTATTTTTTATTTTCATTGTGGACGTGCCAGAGTCCCCCCCCCCCCCCAACCGTGCGCGAGCCGCCGGCTGCGTACAGGTATTGCTCAAACTGTCGGCGACATGCCTTATCAGTCCTCGGAGATGACGTCTATGTCCTCCGGGCTGCCCTGCTGAGTGGCTGCTCTCCAGCGGTTCACATGCTGGCTTCCTTTTCTCTTCTGCTGCGATTCAGGCGACTCCTCTTCCAGCTTCTGTCGCTTGTGCTTGGTTCTGCGGTTCTGGAACCATACTTTCACCTACAAGGGATGGAGGAGAGAGAAAGAAGCACTGCTTAACACCAAGTCGTCACTAAACTGAAATAAATGAAAGAAAATTATGGTAACCCCTGAAACCAAAATCAGGTGGGCCCAGGCTTCCATTCCTCACTTTTACACTCTTAAACACAAAGGGGCTTTAGGATTCAAGGGTTCTTCAAATAATGGCATGTAGGAACCACTTTTGGTTCCATAAAGAAGGTTAAAGTTTTAAAGAACCTTCACTTGATATAACTATGAAACATCCAGCTAAATATTCCTACTATTATCCATTCAAACTGCATTACATTACTGAAGTAGCTGTAAAACTAGAATGACTCAACTGAAAACGTTGAGACGCTACCAACCCTCCGTAGCACATGCGTCAACAAGTGTGTCTAATACTGATTGTGAAATCAGACTATAAATGCATGTTGAATACATGTCATTGCATTCTTTTGGCCCATCCCAGCGTGGTGAAGGATGGCTAACTTCCGTCCTGTGATGAAACCATGTAGACCTAGAGCCAGCGTGTGGATGAGAAGGTGCGTGTTCACATCCCCGCTGGCTCAGCATGCTGGAATGTGGCCACATGTGTGTGTTTGTGTGTGTGTGAGAGAGAGAGTGAGAGATAGATAGAGAAAGAGTGAGAGCATGCGGCTGCGTTGGCCCTGTTCTCTCACCTGCGTCTCAGTGAGGCAGAGGCCGTTGGCCAGCTGCTTGCGCTCGGCGCCCACCACGTAGTGGTTCTTCTCGAAGGCACGCTCCAGCCGCAGCAGCTGGGACGGAGAGAAGGCCGTGCGGATGCGCTTGGGCTTGCGGGAGAACGGCCCGTGCAGCAGCAGGTTTTCCGGGCTGTTGTCTTCACCTGTGGGAGAACAGAGAGAAAAAGATGGGATAAGAGGAGGTGCAAACACAGCCAAGTACGCTCATACTGCATGTTTTTGGACTTAAAAGCTCTCCATAGACTCTAATGGACCCTTGTAGGTATAATGTCAAAAGGGAAAACTAGGGAGGGGTGCTAGGAAGTTGTGAATTTTAAATATTTATTTGAGTATTTATTTGATTAATATTTGAAATAAACCTGGTTAAATTGCTTAAATTTTCTCAGTGGTTATAAGGAAGGCCTTTACTGTAAACATGTAAAACAAAATGTCTTAAAATGCAAAAAGGTCATAAATACCCAATTTGTGCAGTAATGTTTTTAGAGATTTTACTGTATGTACCTAACAGTTTATAATTATTATACAAATATATATTTAATATATATTTATTTATATATTTGCTGAATTATGAAGCTTAAGATTATTAAATGACTAAAAAGCACTAAATATAAATATATAATAAACATTATCAAATTACCTTTAGTTTTTATTATTTCAAAACATATTATTTTAATTATTACAACAACCTACTACCTGTAATAAATGTTTAAAAAGACAATAGTTTGGGAGGCAATCTAATTTATCACTATATTAACTGGAGGTGCATAATTGCAATAAAATGATAAAATCTAATAGTACATTTTATTTGCCTAGAACAAAAGAAGAGTTACACAAGTTCTAGGTCTACATTTGCATGATTCCAGGTTGGCACAGACTGCATAGTCAGTGCTACATGTATTCATCCGGGTGAAGTTCTACTTCACTTACATGCTCAAATAATTGTTCCAGGCTAAAAAACAAAGTCGTTTGGCTTTACTTTCCATCCTGCATCGTCATCCTGATTTTCATACAAATGCAAGGCCTTTGAGCACTAATGTTTCGATGTGGAGTCCTAAGTAAATATCTTAGGCCGTGAAGATGCAAAAACAATTGTGATGAATATATATTGATAGGCAGTTAAACAAATGCCAAACCCTGGCATTTTGTCTGATTTCATTCAACGCAAGGCAGTAGTAAAATGCAGTCATTATCACTTCCATGGGATGCGTGACCTTCGTTCCACCGCAGCCAGCATCTGGCAGGCCGTGTTCATGTGCCGTTTAGTGAAAAACACACAGAAGACTCAGAAGCATTTTTCATAAACAAATGGATCTCTAATTGAGAGGTGAGAGGATGCTCTCGCCTTGAAAAGAATATTCAGCAAGAATGCCACCGCAGTCACGCACAAGCAAAGTTTGTCCCACTGGAGCGGTTAAGGCCTGGACAGTGCAGGCCGATGAGGTGGGAGACTGAGGTCTATTGTTAACGAAAAACGAACCAACATGTATCCGAGCGCAGGTGTGCAGCGACGAAGGTACATCATTAACATGTACACCTTCTGAACACACGTTTCACAGGAGAACTACATCAATGAAAATGAGGCACACAAATACATGAAGAGCATATTCAAAGCTCCAGATCCCTTCAACAGTTCACTTTCACCACCTCATTAATAACTGATTTTTTAATGGGAAAAAAACACAAATATTTAAAAATTTGGCAGAACCTCAGACTCACTCGCATTTGAAATCCACACCCAGTTACTGGCAGTGTTAAATGAACTCATACAGAGCTCAGCTTAACCAGAAGAATGAGTTCGTCTTAGGTAATTTCACTGTGTGCATGGCCAGCGTACAGCAGCTCAGTTTAAAGAAATCTCTTGACCTTTAGTCATCAAAGAAAGTCCAAAGATGTACCAATTCTCAACACAAAAGATCCCTAATGGCATCACCAGTGGAAGAAAAGAGGATTACCATGAGGCTGCTCAGATGGGGATTTCTTTAAAGTCACAGAAGCCGACCCTGTTTCTGAAGACAATGGATTTGAATGGAGCCTTTTCAGGCACGCATTAAAGCCATCGCAGAGAAACAACTTAATTTCAAAGAGTTTTAGAACCGGCACCTTGGTCATTTCCTTCAGCTACCCTCCCCTCTATTCTTGACCATCGTGCAAAACCAGCGCAATAAGTCAAGTAAAGTTTTACAACTAGTTTGGGGCCCTACACAGTGGTATTAGTTTGTATATGGAGTGCTCTTATAAACGCCTTGGGTGGGTTTTTGAATACCTTCAAAAAACAGACTCTTGCAATCAGAGCTCCTAATAAGGTATGCCCTTCTCCTTCGTTCGCTGAGAGGTGCATATTTTCTGTCAGAGGACTGTCATTGACAGCCGTTTTCAGCTGGCGTGCTAAAAATCCTTTGAACATCAGAGGCTAAAACAATAGAGGCAGCTCCGAGCTAAACTACAAGTAGCCAAGGCCTGGCAGAGAGGAAGAATGTAAACAGCCCGATGAGGTCTGAAGGTGTTGAAAAGTTGTCCTTAGACCTTCCTCAAGGTGCACTGAACACCAAAGAGACGTGACTGAACGTTAAGGTATGAGGTAAAAATGAACACAGTCCATGTTGAAAACTACAAGAGCCGCTACTAAAGCTTTAAACTACTCCAGAATGCAGCTCTTAGTTACAAATTGGCTACGCTTGTCCTGCCTAGTACTCTGACTGGCATCCTCATCATGTGTGGCATCACCTCTAGGTCTCCCTTGAGAGAGCTGGTGAAACATACTAGTGAGCAGCGTTGGAGATTCAGGCCTCCTGAAGAGCCGGCAGCCCCTCCGGGGGTTTGGGCTCAAACACTCACTGGCCTATCCGTGGCGAGGATGCCCCCGCCATGAGGAAAAGGGAACCAGATGGCATCCAGATCAGCTTTACTAGCATTCCCTTGGCACAAACAAGCTTGGTCTTGTCAGTACTGCTCTCATTAAAGGCAGGGAGAAGGGTGGCATACAGTGGGAAATAAAGAGACACTGGATCATTTGGTCCCCAACCACAGAACGAGGGTTGCCAATTCGGACACTCTTCAAATCTGAACAGTTTCTTACTTTTTTTTTTTGTTTTGTTTTGTAAAGCGAAATTTTAATAGAGCTGTAATAAATGATTACGTCTAAATAGCTTGTAAAATGAATCTATCTGAAACTGCTTTGTTAACTTGAGCATTCAAATCTTGGGGCAATGAAATAGTCATTTTTTATAGGCTTGGTGTGTAATTTGTATTTATTAAAATTTTTATTAAATTAGTAATGGCTTACCCAAATATTGTGGGGAAGGATTCATGGACAGGGCTTAGGCATAGTTCTGGACTGCACAGAATTCTAAATAGAGATTTTCCACAGAAAGGAAAATGCAGTCCAGGACCTAGGCTTAAACCCTGTCCAGGAAGCCGACCTGTGTAAATCTATTCTAAATAAATATATCTTGATACTAGTTAAATGGGGCATTTATTAATTTACCATAAGGCGTATATTTTATCTTTGAATAAAAAAAAATACAATTTACTGCTGTTGAATGAGACTTTCTTAAAAGTACAATCTGGACAAACTCTGCCGAACTAATTTCCCTAGGATCTCAATGCGACCTGATACCACAAGAAGTCTCAGAAAAGAGAGATATCTCAATAACAGAGCTGCGGTTACAGAGCACTGTCTGACCTCTCTGCTACTGATAACAGTGCAACAATCTGCTAAACGCACCATAACACAAAACCCTGCACTTGTACAACAGCAGGCCCGTCTGGGATCCTGTTTACGTCGTCCTGCATGACAGATCTGAAAGCTCATGGACACATCCTTTTGCTCATTCAGGAAGTGAACTGAGTTAAAACCTGTATACACATTAGAAGCAACAAAAAAAGTGACACTTTGATAGGTATTCCTTTCCCACTCAATCCCCTCGGCTGTATTTAGTCTTGTCTAAACAGTGGTTTTCTAGGTTATTGGACACCATCAGTGAGTGGATCAGCTCTGTGCGTAAACAAAGGGACTCTATCTGAGCCCCCCGGATCTGAGTAACACTGACAACAACCTCTGACTTCCACCAATTACCTGAGTTTCAAGCCCCTGAGGCCAGTGGCTAAGCCCAGTGCGTCAGCCAGCACACCTGATGTGGCCGGGCTTCCTGACTTCACTTCCACTAAGTCAACATGGACAGCCATGTCAGAGGTAGTGAGCTTGTTGCTTTAACAAATTGCCTGGTAAACAGGACCACCCACAATCAGTTAGACTTTAGAAATTGTAATACAGCTCAGAAAGATAACAGCTATATTGAAAACAGATATATAGATATAAAAATATGTGTTCAGTTTATTTTATTGATTTTGATTCATTGTTTTTGTAGCTGAGGCATTTCCTACAAAAATGTCGAATTCATTTTCCTACTGGTTTATAAAGTTTATACATTTAAAATGTAAACATGTAAAGAGATCAATTTTTAATACATATTATGTGTTTAATACACGCTGCTTCTTTAGCATTCCCCTATGGTCAAGTGTATGTTGAAAAGACAGCCGTTGATTAGAGTAATAGTTGAGGGTAGACTCTCTGAGGGTCCTCATTATTAAGATCGACACAATCCTCAGTAAATTTTAGACTGGTGTACGAAATTTGAAATCGAAGAGAGCTAGCTAGGCTAATTTTGCGGTTTAGCTCTTTTAGATTAATTAGATTATTTCTTGATCGGCTGAGATACACAGTCTGTGACTGTGATTCAGTCTCTGTGTTTAATGTCCTGCACCGTCATCCGGTTCATCCGCGCCGTTTATTTCCTTTTTTATTGTTATGCGTAAAATGAAAAATCACCAAAAAAATAATAGTAGGTCCACAACCATGATGCATAAATAGTTTTTAGCTTCATAAATTGTTTTAAATATAACAATAACTACTATTTAAAAAAAACTGCTTTATAGCTTTATATCAACAGCGTTTCTCTCACATATCCGCGTATTTCACGAATCAGTCAAATAAAATTAAAGAAAATCATAATATACATGTATTTGTAGACATTCATGTTTTAGACGTTTTAAACGTTAGCATATTAGTGCAATATAGCCTAGCCTATATACAAATATACAATAATAAAAAAAATCGTATATTCTCTTATTATTTTCTACAATGTCATTTCTACCTGCGAAGGAGATTATATATTCTGATCCGGTGGATAAAGTCCTATTTAGCGCAGGAACTGTTTAACACAGTCAATGTTCCTGCAGATATTTTAGCACTCTGCGGTCCTTTACACACACACACACACACACACAGCGAATTCAGTGTGAAGGCAGGCACGTGGTCGAAGGCGCTCTAACTTTCTACAAGGCCTGTTGTTATTAATGCAGGAGTTTTATATAAACCACTATAAATCATTTTTGTGCACATTTTAGACGCGTCTAAATTGATTAATTTTGTGGCAATAGTTGCATCTAATACCCTAATGTTTATGTAAAATCATAAATTATTATTATCAAATTAGATTTTTTTGTACTTTTATTTTGTATTTTCGGTCTAAAATAATAAAAGACACGAGTAAAACTCTACAGTTCTCACAACTGATTTCATACAGAGCTACGTGCCTGTGTTATATATGATAAAGGAATGTGAGAGCTGCATCACTGGGTATTTTAATTTGCTACATACTGTATACAAACACACACACACACACACTAGCCTCAGATATATGTATGTATGATATATGTATAAATAGGCCTATATGGTTACAAATGGTCTAAATGTGTCCGAAAAATCTCTGAAGAAATGCTGCTAAATGTCTCATAATATGCAGCTATTTGACGTGAACTCAACGAGGTTTGTTAACTCGTCAAGTGCGCTTTGTTATTAGCCCGAGCAGAGCAAACCGTGTTTCACTGTGGTTATGTCCCCTCTGTGATGGAAAAGTCGTGCACAGCACAGTTCCTCTCCACTCACCTTGAAATCTGTGTCCCAGGTAGCGGTTGCGCAGCACCCAGGGGTAAAAGCTGAAGCTGTCCCTCTGCTGGGGGCTGAAGAAGGGCTGGGAGGGCATGTGGAGGTGGCGCAGTGCCAGCGCGGGGTTGGCCGGGTGCGCGCTGGGCTCGGCGAACACCAGCTCAGCTCCTCCGTAAAGCGCGCGCCCGGAGCCTTGCGCGCAGCCGAACGGCGACGCCACCGGCTCCGAGTAGCGCAGCGCCGTGGGCCGGATGGGCTCGTCTCCTGCAGCCGGGGGACTCGAGTCTTTCCCCACGAGCGACTCGATGGTGAAGCACTTCTTGTGCTGAAACATGATGGTCAGCCCAGTCACACAGGTAGAGGAGAGTGTTTTTGGTTTAAAGAGAGTTCCCACCTGACAGCCTAGCCCACATGTGCCAGAAAATCCCACTCAGAAATCCACGCAGCGCTTCTTTAAAGTGGCTGAACTCTGCTGGTGGCAATCCATAACGCACCGCGCTCCCTTCTGTTCTCCAAGTGCACGCAGTGGATGTGTGCGTCTCGGTCGGTCCAAAAGCGCGAACGCAGGTGCAGCTGGTCTTCTCTGAGGGCAGACTTGGACAAGGATACACACACACACACACACACACGGCCGGGGTGGTACTGACCAAGCACGATTATATCAGATCCAAACTCGGCTTAGGGTCGCGCCATCACAAACCAACTGCTCCAGTTCAGCTCAGACCTGCACTCCACCTCTCCCTCTCTCCCTCCACTTCGAGTATCGATAATCGATAAGTTCTTCAAGCGCAAGCCTCTCTTGCCGCTCGCTCTGTGCCTCTGTCTCTCTGACACTCTCTGACACTCTCTCTCTCCCTGTGTGTGTATGTGTACCTGCGCTGACAGAGGTGTGGTGTGACGCGCATGCGTAGACGTGGCTGCGAGGCTTCAGCGTCTTACAGCCATTTTGTTTCAGGTCTCTGCGGAGCGCCGCGGATCAAGCGTCCGGGTTTTAGCGGAGCATGAAATAAACACAGGATAAATATAGAAATGCACATGGAGAGATGAGGACTGCACCAACTACAATAAGCAGACTGACGGAGCTACTTTGGATTGGAGAATAAAAAACATACTAATCTAAATTGCACTAATTCAGCTTTCAAAATTAGACCCAAATCAAATAATGGTTCAATTGAATCAAGAGGTAAAATAATAGCAATAATAGCAATAATAGCACTGTAATAGTCCTGCCATGCTATTCATTTGTTTGCTCGCATGCTGTTTAAAAACGCATTAAATTTTAATGAGTTCAGATGATAACTGCAATATCATAAAAATGTAAACTCTCCGGTTGACACAGAAAAAGATCTACAAACTGTGGCTTGTGGTGTATCTAATATTTAGTCTCATTCCATGCGTTCTGTTGGGGGAAATATCGTTCTACATAAATAAATACATAAATAAATAAATAAATAAATAAATAAATAAAAATTGGCTTTGTGGAGTAAAGTATACAGATAATAATATGAATAATAATATAAATAATAACTAGCATTAATTAATACTACTACTACTATTAATAATAATAATAATAGGAATAATAACCATCATACATTATTAATAATAATGTATATTGTATAATATATGTATATGCTATATATATATAATATGTACACAATATACAATATTGTATATACACAATTATACAATATGTACACAATTCTACACATGATGTATAATAATAATAATAATAATAATAATAATAATAATAATAATAATGGGGAGGGGGTTTCCTCATAAATAAGGGTGTTGAAAAAATCAGTGATTTGTTCATATTCCAAATCCGTCAAATCCACCGAGTTCCTTCATTGGATCAATTTAACTCACTTTCCCACTTTCCCACTTTTACTGTTTCGTTTCACAGGAGGTTTTGAGGGACTCCTGGTGTAAGACGTATATCTACTCAATATATCAAGAATATCAGATATTTACTATATCAGCTGATTGTAGCTCCAGCGCGGTCCTCGGTTGGTAGAAGTGATTTTCTCTGAGTGAATTTAATGGTGAAGTGTGTTTAGTGTTTTAACAAGGCTGAGACTCCTCTGTCAAAGTGCAGTCAGGAGGCAGGGCCGGTGAGGGTCTTGGTGTCTTGGTGTGTGTGTGTGTGTGTGTGTGTGTGTGTGTGTGAGTGTGTGTGTGTGTAGGCAGGCAGCAGGGTGAGGCTGATGGAGTCTGAGCGCCTCTACTGCTCTCGTTTCTCACCTGCAGAGGTCCGAGTCTCTGAGGGAGATCGCGGGCTAATGGGAAGATCAGAGTCTCGGAAACCCCGGACAGATGTCACTCCTTTCAGAGCGAACAATCGTGGCTTAGGAAGCACACAAAAGCGCCCCCCCCCCCTCGTCAGGCCTATAGTAGCCCCCTAAAGCCCCCCTCCCCGGGCCGCAGACCCCTCAGAGCCCCGACAGCAGCACTGGCTCCAGCCCTCTTGTCCCTGCTCGCTCACTCTCTCCGCATATAATTAATAGCTTTCTCTGGCCAATTTCGGGCCCTTTGCCTCGGATTCAAACGGTCATTAACATCTATTAATTTCGCCTCTGGCAGTTGATTCCAGATTGGGCTGGGCTGAAAGGCCGGAGCAGTTGGAGGTTTTGTGAGCTCTCTGGGTGTGAAGGCGAGTTAAAATGTGATCATTGTTCCCCCGCTGGAACGAACTGAAGTTAAGCCTCCTTTGGTGAGTCTGAAGGCAGGGTTGGTTATTTTAGCGCTGTAGTCGAGTTAGGAGAGAATGAGCCGGCATTTATCCATTAAAACGGCTTTTAAAGACACGTTTAAACTCGGACACACAAAAGCACTGAAGTGATTCAGTCAGAGACGGGAAACAACTCACACAATGTTTCTGAAGAACAGAGTCATTATCCTGTGAGCGCTCCTGACTGCAGCACAGCGCAGTGTTTCTTCACACTGAACGGAGCATCGGACGAGGACATGCCAGCAGGTTTTAATGTAATAATAACATTAAATTAAATGATTAATGTAGAAGCCTTTTGGACGACCATCTAAGACCCCACAGAGCTGAATCAGACTGTTAACGACTAAAGACGCTGCGTGCTGCTCTTCAGTCCTCAGATGACCCAGAAGTTAGAAATAAATACAAAAGTAGATCTGCATCTGTAATGTTACCGTTCATTTTCTGGTATTTTATTACCTGATTACAGTGTTTTTTAGTCTTAATAAAAATAAAATGTTATTAAAAGATCGAGATAATAATAATAATAATAATAATAATAATAATAATAACACATGTTCTGCCATTCTTATGGTCAGTTCCAGAGGTTTCGTTGTTTTGGAGTTAAAGGCAGTTGTATAAAGTAGGAGTTCAGATCCTGCAGTGTGAATGATGAGCTATAATCTGAGCTGATCTCTGAACT
>NC_132896.1:13527708-13587708 GCF_030463535.1 Salminus brasiliensis
AGAGAGAGAAGGAGAGACAGAAAGCACTTTCATAAATACAATGCAAGCTTACATATTACAGCCATTATTCAATACAGTCTGGCTATTTTCAAGCCCTGCAGCCCCCCAAGGCCTTGTTTACTTTCAACACCATGACAATACATGCAGAAATGTGACCATGAGTGTCCTGAGTGGCATATCTAGCTATAGGCTACAACCATTGCCTACGTTTGGGAGGCAATAGGACAACCCTATGTTTTTCCCGTTTCAGGCCTACTCCTCAGACACACCCCGACACACACTGAGCTGGCTCACTGAATGTGGGCAGCTGTGGCCTGAAGGTTAGAGAAGCGGCCGGTTTGATCCCCTGACCCGACAGAACATGAACGAAGTGCGAGGCACCAAACCCCTAACTGCTCTCCAGACGCCGCAGCTAGGGCTGCCCACCACACCAAGAACGTGTGCCTACAGCCACCCCCCCTCCCCACCCCCAGCTTTGATGCACCAGCCAATAGAAGCCAATTTAAACCTGTGATCCTCGGGCCATAGGATGTATGTTGGACAGAAAATGAATGGCACAGTTCTTGTAGTTAAAATGTTGAATGCATAAAAAATGGTCAGGTGTGAAGAGGCGTGAGAGTTTTGAGGATCAAATTGTGATACCCATGATGACGACTGGGTCAGCTGATTGTGGGATGCTCCTGGTCAGCTGTAGGGGGTAACTATCAACCTCAGAGGAGAACAAATGAAAAAACAAAAAACTGTGTTATGGTGTTGATAGCCCAAAGCTCATCGATGTGTGATACCATGACAGCTTATCTTATCTAGGTGGAAGGATCTGTAGCTAACGTCTTGGTGGCAGGTACCACAGGGCATCTTTACAGGTCTTGTAAAATGAGCTGTTTAGATGAGCTGTTTCTCTCCTACCTCCCTCTACCCTCACCACGGCGTGACCTCTTCCTCCTTCACATCTCCAGGTGTTGATGACACGAAAACAAAATGTTGGAGCGTCTATATTTAAACTCTGTGTCTTAAGAGTGAAATCTGTTCTAGTGAGCAATATGACCATATGGCCCAGGATTTGCCCTTGAGGCACTAAAAAAGCAGATTGAAGCAAATTCTCTATCTGCCGCAGCATATGCACTGTTTTTATTTGTCAAACTGTTTTATCAGTCTCAGCTTGTAAAACTTCAGTTTACGTGCACAATTAACAGCCTAATTGCTCGAAATGCTGTGGATGCTAATATTTTAGGAGGACCCTGACA
Organism: Salminus brasiliensis; assembly: GCF_030463535.1. Classification (NCBI taxonomy): domain Eukaryota; kingdom Metazoa; phylum Chordata; class Actinopteri; order Characiformes; family Bryconidae; genus Salminus; species Salminus brasiliensis. The sequence continues at coordinate 13,528,953 of NC_132896.1, forward strand.
CTTGTAAAACACAGCTTTATGAACACAGCTGACAGTCTGCTACCTAAAATATGCTTAAAAGGTCTGTTCATAATAATAAACCTAAAGGACGTCAGAATGCCTTTCTCTCTGCTTTACTGGTCACAGGTGCACAGGTGAAGAACACGCTAAAACTCAAAATGACATTTCAGGCTGCTGAAGTCCTTCAAAGGCAGCGGAAAACTCACATACACCACCCACTCACGTATTTGGCTGTTACAATCTGCTGAGCATCACAGTGATGGAAGGCCACAGTTCACCCTTGCTCAAACCACTGCAGTGGTTTTGGAGGCCGCCGCTTGATTTCCTTTAGAAACCGGCGTTTGCCCTTCAGCACCCGAGCATGTCACAAGGCCAGGCATTCAAGCACAGTATTAAAACAACAGACCTTCTTTCTTCAAAACAAAAAAAAAATTGAGCTGAGAAATACCTCCCACAGGCTTCCACAGGGTGTAGAATGAGGATTTTGGAAAGTCTAATACGCAGCAGCCTCCAATTTCAATTTTATAGCAAGACTTGGTACAGAACTGAGTGCATATCACCTCACCGCTCGCCTGGGACTCGCTTATTTCAATGTTCTGAGCAGTGATGCGTTACTATCCATTATAGTGTCCAACTGCAGTTAAGTATATCTAGAATTCTAGCTATCAAGCAAAAAGGCAAATAGCATTTGTATGCGGAACTGTCAGAGAATATGTTCAAATATGCTTAATTCATAATTCAAAAATACATTATTCATACAGTAACCCAAAGATGTGATGTCATTTTATGCTGGAGCTTGTACAGGACTATTTTAAACTCAAACTCAAACAAGTACAGTTGTGTGCCTTGTGGATAACTATGGCAGGACATATTCAGTTCCTATTCGGTCCACGCTTTGCGTGCACAGTATAACAGAATGCAATGAACCATAGCTTAGGTAGCTATACGACAATATATACAGTATATACATAGTTACTGTCACTCAAAAACCTTGATAATTGTCACTTTGTGGCCTAATGGGAATATGTCTGATGTTCTTTACATTGTGTCAACATTTAATGATGAATGGACCAAAGGAAATACTTCACTGACTTTTTATCCCTCCAAAAAAATACCTTTTTACATTGACGTCCATTGAAAGTTATGAATTTTTCCTTCTCCTGTAAAGCTGCCATTTTGGAGAACATTTTGTGACACATTTGAACAATCTCACTCTCTCTCTCACAATCTCACACTCTCTTAAACTCTCTCAGCTATAGTTTACTGAACATTTTTGTCTGTACCTATCTTTCCAGCTACTGGAATCAGTATCAGCATACTAGAGGTGTAATGGTACATGTATCTGGCCTTGTTTTGGTGCATGCAGTCACCAGTAGGGTAAATATGGTAATTTCACCAGTGCACCTGGAAACCTTAAATTGTAAGCCATTGGATTTGCATGGTATTGTGGGAACTGTAGTGGTTAAAAAGTATTGCTATTGTAACTGTAGTCTTGTTTGCCCCCAAACCTCCTCCTCTCTCTCGTCTCTCTCCTTCTTGCTGCCATGTGTAGAAGGTGAGACGTCTCTCTCACTCTTTATTCTCTCGTTATCTCTCACTGTTCTCACATGAAATTAACAGGTGTTTCACCAAAATTCTGCATTTAAACATCTAATTTCAACTGATGAATTCATGGTGAATTGGACGAGGACAATGTATCATATCATACAGGTCCAAACTGCAGTGCGAACCAAACCGTGACCTTTCTGTTCATTTTCAGCTGTCTGCAGACTACGTTTTCGGCAGCTGTGATAGATTTTCACTAACTAAATATTGCTACCCTACAACAACTTTGTCTTTTACCTGGGACTCGATAACCTATGATTACAAACGTTCAAAAATGCTGTGTCATAACATCTCAGAACCTCACACTTACCAACATATTCAACTCAAAAGGTCAAAACACAGCTATAGGCCTATATATTTCCATTTTTCTTTATTCCCACTGATCTATTCCCCTGCTGCCTGGCTGGTCTGAAAGCTTGCCGCTATATCAGAATTCTCGCAGTCTGTTCCATTTTACATCACTCTCCTTTTTGACTGGCAGCAAGCGGATGTAGGATGTTACAGTTCCTAATTAGCCCATTGCCAATCCTTCAAGGCTGCTAGTTCACAGAGCGAAGTTGCTTGCCTGTACCATTGCGTTTGACTATCTGCCATCAACACCCTACAGCACTGCCTGCAACGATTTGCCTCAAACTCTCTGAAACGTTCCAGACTGAATTCTCTTAGCACCCTGCAAGCCTTCTTTCACGCCCCTCCTTACTCTTCAGACCCTCTGCTAGCTATCAAGGCATTAGCAATTCTAATATCCAGCTCCTCCCGCAGACGCTGAGGTGGTGGATGGTTCACAGCCTTCAGTATCCATAACACAGTACACCTGTTGGCTTCCGAACTGGGAATAGTCACTAATGAGAGACTGCTTATAAACCTCATCCCATCTCTTCACCTCTATCCTGATGGTCAGTGAAAACTGTGCTCTTAGACGTAGGACAGGTCAGGGCGTCCTCTTGGGTTCCGGAAAGGAGTGTATTGATCAAAGGCAATTTCCTGGATTTGGTGTGTGTGTGTGCGTGTGTAGTAAGGATGCTGATGGATAGAACACAAGCATTATTAATGGGCAGCTGTGTGTGAGACTACTTAAGCCCATAATTTATCTTGTGGGACAGAGGATGCACTTTGCGGAGTTGTTTTAGCAGGGGGAGGGTGGGAAGGGGTGGGAAAGGGAGGATGTGGGTTGCATGATGAGTCTGGATAGACTAGGTGCTGTCTTTACCCTTTTTAGCTTTTTCAGGCAATCACAAGTTTTCTGTCAGAGGAAGAAGGTCTGAGGTAAGATTGCTTCAAGGCTAAAGTTTCAGATCCGATGTTTTAAAAATGTAGATTTTGACTATTGTCAGTGAGTCTGGTTCTATTTACAACTTAACATGGACAAAAATGACTTACTTTGATGGGAAGCTTTAAGCCATTTAAGTAACATGGACCATGTCGCTGTTTTGGCATAGTGTAGGTGGGGGAGGCTTGCAAGGATGTACAGTGCAGTAAAGAGTTTGTCATTGAAAAAGCACTGGATTTCTCTTATTAGCATATGTAACAATCATTTCATATCTTCAAACTAAATGTGCAATATGAGACAAAGGCAAGCTTATAAATACAGCTATTAAATGACCATTTATTGAAGGGAAAAAATGTTTCAACACCAACTGGCCCTGTGTGTTGCCACCTTAGAGGTCTAGACTACATTAGAGTTACTAAACACACATTTAACCAGCGATAACAATGAAAAAGTGAGGTGATAAACACTAGGGCCCAACAAATTGGAAAGGTTTAAGGCTCAGAATTCTGAGAACTGACAGTATTGGTAGACACAATTGTGACTTTTTAGATTTGATATGATATTTTTATATATTTATATAATTATATAAATTTATATATAATATAATATTAAATTATATAATATTATACAATTTATATATTTATTTTGCCCCCTGATCTGCTGAGACTCAGCTGAAACTGATCCGATATTTGTGCTTGCATAAGTAATACAGCCACACAGTTTAAATAAGATGAGCTGCTGATTAATACTGAGGTAAAATCACTTAATTTTTTTAGTATTTGTAGTTTCTATAATGAGATATTCTGCACTGATTTATTTAGTAGATACTTTTCTTAAAATTACTGTTTTATAGTGTGTTAAAAAATGTTATAATCCAGTCTGACTCATCTCTCTGACTATTCAGCTCCCAGGTACACAGGAGGAAAATCTGCTTTGTCTCTTGGCTGTAAACTCAGTGAAGGTGGTCTGAGACACGCTTGGTGCGAAGCAGGCAGGTCTACCAAATGACTAGGCAAGTCTGGCTCTGCTTATGGTCTCTAACGTAAAGGCTCTGGTTGCAAATTTAACAATATGGCGGCCAATTCTGACTTCATTCTTCAGTCAATGTGCAAAACTGTAAAAACTAACAACCTAAATCACAACCTTCTACACATTCGCTGTGACTTTACAGAACTGTTAGAAACTTCTAAGGAACATTTTTGTTCCTCAAAATGCTCTGGAACCATAGTTGAAATCAACTAAAATATCTACTTGAAGAGCTCAGTGCACAAAACCAGCATCATATAATATGCTCCTGTACTTTTGATAAACTTTGAAAAAATGTGTTAATGAACCGGACCAATTAAAGTTCTGCGCAGATGTTTTTATGAACCGTCCAATAAAATTTAAGCAGACAGGAGGTAAAAGCCATCAATCAATACAATGCTCAAGAGAGTGAGCTCTCACAGCGAGAGACTACCAACAAGAAGCGCAACACATAATGATCAAAACACTTTTCAAATGCTTCAGATGCTGGTCTGGTCGAACACACTCCAGCGTAATTAAATTTTGATAGGAATCTCCAGACATGCAGTCAGACATCCTCACTCTCCACACTCGCTGGGATTTGCATACATTTCTATTTTTAAAACCACTGCAAACACGCTTGTCCCCACCGATGATAGAGTGTTTAGACTATGAGCTTGTGTAAACTTTACGATAATCAGTGTTAGCCTGATTATCGCTGTCTGATTAAGACTCAGTAACTGTTATCCAATCCCATATCCATCACAACAACACCAGCATTCTCTGTACTACTGGTTTGTGGTGACATATTATTTTCATGTTCAAGTAATTGCCATGAAAAATAGTGTATGATTGATTAATATCAGATAATGAGGTAATAGCCTACAATTAAGTAGCAGTGATGCATGCAGGAGCAACTCACTGAGTGAGAGAGAGCTAATGGTTTGATGAGCAAATTTTACACACAGTTGATTTAGTATTATTAGGAGAAAGAAATAAAAATAGGGCCATACTGATAGAGTCTTCAGGGCTGCGATAAATATTTATAAAAAAATTATAATAAAATTATTAGAAAACTGAAGTAACTGACATTCTTATCCATGTTCAGAAAACTACCCACTTCCATTGTTTTGTATCAGTCCCATGAACAAGCTTTTGTTTATGAAGCTAGATGCTAGCAAGTCACCGGCAGCAATCAGTTAGTCAAATTGTTCCCATTTCCTGGGACGTAGGTAGAAGTAGGCATAGACTCATCCTACCTAATCCAATGCTTCTGACCTATGGTGATAAACAAACAACAAAAAAACAAAATCAAAAACTGTGTATATACAGAGCTTTGATTGATCAATTCATAGACGCTTTCTGAAAAGAAAAAAAAGGCAAAAAGAGAAATAACTAAATTTGTACATGTTTATAAATTATACAAATATAATAAAGTGGCAAAGTGGCAGTAACTGTGGTCATAAATATAGAACATGCTGTATAAAGCTGTTCAGTTTGCCTGGCAATCGCCAAACTCAGACTCATCCATCCATCCAGAGAAAAGTGATTTAAGTGAGTCTGTGAGTCCAGTGGTGGTGTGCTTTACACCACATGTAAGGCTTGCATGCACTTGCTCGCCCATGGAAACACATGTCATAAAGCTCCAGGAACAGTTTTGTGCTGATGGTAATGCCAGGGTCTGCTAATTCATTGGCTGAGTTGCAGATGTTCCTAAATGCTTCCACTTTTCAATAATACCACTCACAGTTGATGGTGGAATATCTAGGAGGGAGGAAATCTCACTGTTGCAACACTGGCATCTTATTACAGTACCATGCTGGAGTTTAGTGAGCTCTTTAGAACCACCCATTCTTTTACTAATGCTTGTGAAGGCAGACTGAATGGCTAGGTGATTGATTGTATACACATATGCCAACAGGACTGAATGAAACCCCCGAATTCTGTAAATAAGAGATGTGTCCCGATACGTTTGTCTAAATAGTGTACATGACTCCTGCAGTGTATTTGGTCTTCTAGGCTGGCTTGTGACGGAATTCTACGTCTAAGGCAATCTTACCAGGCGGTATAATGTCCCTCCTTCAGAGCAATCCTTTGATAGAGCTTTATACAACTGTATATAAGTGTTAAAGAAAGCGGAACACAATATTCTAGGACAGGGCCCTATAATTATGTTAGTATACACAGTATGAGAGAAATACAGGGAGAGGGGAGGAGAGAGCGACTAGGCAGTAATTTGCAATTTCTCTGTTAGCTGTGTATGTTTATGGGTGCATGTGCTGTTTAATGCTTTCTTTGACCGAGCTGAATGGTCTAAAATGCCCTTTGAGTCTTAGAACGGACATCTGTGCCTTCTGACGGGATTGTTAGATGAGCACATTTTAGCACAAAGCTTAATTTGTATAATTAAAAAATGTGCAGTGTGAGTGTGCATGTATACGGTTTCTAAGCTAGCTTGCAGCAGTATGCTGCAGTTTCACACAGTACAGAATCACTGCTGGCCGTACAGAAGAGCAAGGTAAACAGTTTTTTCCACTTCGGATATGCTGAAAGTATTCATGCAATGCAATTCTCCACATAAATATGCAACAAATCACAGGTGAAGTGAAAGCCGAACTGTTCAATAATTAAGTATGCCTCGCTGGAATCCGTGCTGGTATAATTAACAGGTTTTGCTCATCTCCCACAAGTTGTATTTACTGTTTACTGTTATAAAGACAGCTAACGCTAAATAGATTCATTCATTAAGCATTACATTCGTCTCTCATTACTAAGCCCTCCCTGTGACTCTGTAATCTCTCTCAGGTGTGTATGTAAAGGTCTGGATTAAAGGCGTAACAGCACGGCAGGTCTGCAGGGAAGGCTCACCTGTCACTACTGCAACCCTTGTTTTTTTCAGGCCTGGTTTTCTTGAGTCACTGTTTCTCTACTATATATTGTCGCTGCTTAAACACAATCTCCAACATGGCAAGTTTACAGGAGAAGGAAAATGGAGGTCGATTTTGGAGCATTTCTATTGGTCCATACACCATGAATTTTTGACTCTGAGATGTAAAGCTTGCATGCACCTGCTCGGCCTCGTAAATCCATGCCATAAAGCTCCCGGCACAGTTTCTGTGCTGATTTTAATGCCAGGAAGGGCCTGGAACTCGTAGTTATTGAGTCAGCAGAGCATTGATGACCTCTGCCCTACGCACCTCAGAATTCGCTGACCCCACTCTGTTACTTTAAGTGGTCTGCTGTTGCACATTATGTCAAATAGTGAACAACAGACAACTAACGGCAGCGACATGGTTGATTATGTGTGTAAGAGAGAGAATCTATCTGTGTGTTTCAGAGTAATGTAACTAATGCAGAACAGTCTGAGCAACTGTTTCCTACACTATACACGTAACTCGGTCCTGCAGATTTCTCCTGTACAACATCCGGAGAATTCGACCCTTCCTCTCTAGAGAGGCCACCCAGGTGCTTGTTCAGTCTCTCGTCACTTCCAGACTTGACTACTGCAACTCTCTTCTGGCTGGTCTCCCTCTACGCACCATCAGGCCCCTGCAACTCATCCAGAACGCAGCGGCACGGGTCGTCTTCAATGTCCCTAAATTCAGCCATGTCACTCCACTGCTGCGTTCTCTCCACTGGCTTCCTGTAGCTGCCCGCATCAGATTCAAAACCCTGACGCTGGCCTACAAATCCAAGAACGGACCAGCCCCTCCATACTTGATGGCAATGTTCAAAAGCCGATCCGCACCTAGAGCCCTTCGAGTCGCTCGCTGTCTTCCAACGCAGACTGAAGACCCACCTCTTCCGAGAATACTTGGATGAATAGCGAATAGCAGAGTACTATGGTCACCTTATTGTCTTGTGTTTAGTAATGTCTAAGCTTAGAGGTATCTTTGAACTATTAGTCTATTCTAACTAGCTGAGGTTTTTCTTGGTTAAATAGCACAGCACTTTGTAAGTCGCTCTGGATAAGAGCGTCTGCTAAATGCCTTAAATGTAAATGTAAATGTATAAACAAAAGTATTGGGACACCTACTCATTCATTGTTTCTTCTTAAATCAAGGGTATTAAAATCAGAGCTTATCCTGCTTTTGTTGGAGTAACTGTCACTCCAACAAAATTCTACTAGATTTTGCAGCATTGCTGTGAGGAACTGACCAGAGCGTTAGCGAGGTCAGGATGTTTGGACGATTACCACTCCTCCGCAACCTCAACTCATCCAAAAAGTACTGGATAAAGTACCATCATTTAAGTGATTCCAACAGTTCCACTGCTTGATGCCATGGTGGCAAAAGGTTCATGTTTATCTGTTCCAGAGAGTCCTATTCTATTGCCAATACTTCTCTACAGGGACTAGAAAATTGTGCTTGTGCACATTCGAACATCTGTGTCAGCAATGGGTGCAACTTAAATGAGCTGAATGCATTCACGAGAAGGGGTGTCCACAAACATTTGGACATATCAGTATACTTTATTGCTTCTCTGTCACTATAGAAAAAAACTTAAATCATCGCTGTTAGAGCAAAATTTACAACCCCTACCAGCTGCTCTGTGTCAAAATCTCAATGGACCAACACAATTGGTCCCAAATGAATTTGTGTGAGATCTCATTACTGTGCCATTAGGGCTAACAAAGCTACACCATAATAACATAGCATGAAAAATTATTAATGGCAATTTTTGTTTTTTGTTTTTAAGAGTTATTTTCTGAGTGTGTTTCTGTGATAGGTGCTGCAATTAAACTCCTCCCATTCAAATATAGTCTTTAATATAGTCAGTTTACCCTTTCGCAAGTACGGTTTCACCAGTGAGATTGGTTGTGGCTGATCTCTGGTTTGTATGGTCCCACCCTTGAATGTTCACAACATGTGGCACACAAATGCGTACCTCCATTAAAAACAATAGACTCTGAGCACTGTTCAATCCCTCAGTAAGCAACAGCGGACCATGCTGGATTTCTTCATTATTACATTTAAATAAAACATTTAAATATTCTAATCTTTAAAAAAAGCGTTTTACTTGGAGTAGGCTGGCTTTCTATAGCTTACTGTCGTCAAGGTCTCGTTTGTAAGAAACTCACTTGTGGGTGATGGATGAGGAGAAGCTGAACAACAAAGTGAGGAAATATATGCCACTTGTCACTAGACTTTTTGAAGACAACCACAGACAACCATCTTGAACTTGAGATCTGTTTGGACTTCAACAGGAGCTTGTGTATAGAACGTCCACTGATGCCAAAACACTGGGGTACCTGAAACCTGTATAATTTGACAGATGTTTGCTGGTCATACTGGTCGCACACTGCTACTTTGCTCGTTTAAGCTCTGTGTGCTTGTTAAAAGTTCATTCTGGTGAGTCTTGAAGAGTCCATGCCTCAATGGGTCAGAGTTGTTTTGGTTGCAAAATATATGGAACGTGTTTTTAATGGTTTGGCTGATCTGATTTTGGGGCGTTGCTGTGAGAATTTGATTGCATTCAGCAACAAGAGTGTTAATGAGGTCAGGATGTTAAATGCGCACCGTCCTACCTCATCCTCAACACATTCCAAAAGTAGCAAATAGAGCGCCATCATTCCAGAGGACACAGTTCCACTGCTCCACAGCTCAATGCTATAGGGGGCTATATATCCCTCTAGCCCACGCCTGGAATTAGGTACTTTAGGTATTTTCATAGATTCAAAAGTCAATGGATCTAATTGACATAATTTCAATAATTCATTGGTTATTAGCCTGGTTAAATGGTTCTACACATGTATGTGTATGTGTGTGAAGTCAGCGACTCACCTACCTACTCTACTTCCTTCTTGTCTCCCTTGTAGCTATACATCTCAGCTTGTGTGAGTATTTGTGTGAGTATGTGTGTCTCACCTACTTTCTTCTTCCACTCTTACTTGAGGAACAACCCTGCTGTCTCTGCTGGAGTTTACACGTCGGTTTGTGAGTGTGTGTCAGTGTGAGTGCATGAAACGCTCTTACCTGTCTCTCTCCGAGCTGAGGTAGCACACCAGGTGGCATGCCCAGAGCAGTGGACCTGCGTAGGTGCTAAATGCGGTCAGGAACACAGCAGGAGCCTCCACATAACTCTCCAGCCCAACGAACCCCACTGAGATATCCACTGTCGCTATGTTATTGGAGTTCCCCTGAGAACACATCAAAAGCACCCAAATAAAAACAGCGAGCTGGTGACAAAGTGCCCAAAAGAATGAACTACACTTTTCTTTGTCCCCTGCATTTCAGCCAAGCAAACGAATGCACAGTGACACAGCTGCTGTATAGGCAGGGAGAAAGACTTAAGGCTCCGAAATATGTATAATGCATACACACGCCATCGGGAAGAGGCTGATGTCTCTGAAGAGAGTGAAGCGAGTGTCAGATTTGTGCGGTTGTTAAAGCGGGGAGAAACCTTAGGAAAGGGAATTTACTCTTTGCTGCATTTCTCAGAAGGCAGACACATTTCCACTAACTCTGTAAAGCTGATGGAATGATTGAGTTGAGAGGGAAAAGGATGGGAGGGAGGGAAAGAGGGAGGGAGAGGAGTTTGGACTTTCTATCTTCACTCTTTCGTTGACAGCTATCTAGAGGAGGTCTTGTCTGTCACTCTGACTGCTCGTGTCAAGGCAAACATTGTAGAGAAAGACCTAAAGGTAGCACAGACACACACACACACACATAACGACACAGCTGCACCCCCTCCTCTACACTCTTCATCTTGCTTTCTCTCTCTCTCGCTCGCTCGCTTGCTCTGTACCCCGAGCCTCAGCAGACTGACATGGTGTTTGATGAAAGAGGCACAGCCTGGCAGGGCTGAGTTCATTCAGGCAGCGATGAGGTGGGCAAATGGCCCACCCCCAACCCAACGCATGATATGCTTTCAGATATCATGACTAAGGAGTGTGTTCACAGGTCTTTACAGTGATCTTTCAATTTTCTTGAGAGGTGCTTGTTCAGTCTCTTGTCATCTTAAGACGTGACGACTGCAACTCACACCTGGCTGGTCTTCCTATGCATGTCACCAGCTCCCTGCAACTCATTCAGAATGCGGCAGCCCAGACTAGTCCTCAACCTTACTTTCAAACGTTACTTTGCTTGTTAATTGTAGCATTAGGGTTATTGGGTGCTGATTTATGGAAGGGTCTTGGGTATCTTGAAGAGAGAGAGAGAGAGAGAGAGAGAGAGAGAGAGAGAGAGAGAGAGATCACAGGAGGAAGGAGAGAGTGAGTGAGACACAGAGATAGAGGGACGGGGGAGAGAGAGAGAGAGATCACAGGAGGAAGGAGAGAGTGAGTGAGACACAGAGATAGAGGGACGGGGGGAGAGAGAGAGAGAGAGAGAGAGAGAGAGAGAGAGAGTGAGAGAGAGAGAAAATGACAGAGAGAGGGAGATGAGAAAGAGATAAATGAGGAGGAAGAGAGTGAGTGAGACAGAGAGAAAGGGACAGAGAGTGAGACAAACAGAAAGAAACAGAAAGAGACACAGGAGGAAGGAGAGAGTGAGTGAGACAAAGAGAGAAAGGGACAGCGAGAGACACAGGAGGAAGGAGAGAGTGAGTGAGAGAGAGAAAGGGACAGAGAGAGGGAGAGTGAGAGATCAAGAAAAAGACAGGAGTAGGGAGAGAAAGCAAGCGAATGAGAGAAAGGGACACAGAGAGAGGGCGAGAAAGATTATAGATTGAGTGAAAGACACAAAAGAAGAGAGATAGAGAGAGAGCGAGAGAAAGAGAGAAGACAGAGAAAAACAGAGAAAGTGAGGGAGAAAAAGATACAGATAGAGAGACAGGTGCAGGGTGAGAGAGCGAGAGAGATGAAGAGAGAGAGAGAGAAAGCAAGAGACAGATAAAGTGTCTTTGAGAGAGAGAGAGAGAGAGAGAGAGAGAGAGAGAGAGGGGTACAGAGAGATACAGAAAGAGGGAGAACTAGAAAGACATGGGAGAGGAGAGAGAGAGAGCGAGTGAAAGAAAAAGAGAAAAGAACAAAGATGAGAGAGAGAGAGAAAGAGAGAGAGAGAGAGAGAAAGTGAGAGCGAGAGGCATGTCCTGTGACAGCACAGTGCAGAGGTTGACCTGGTTTGGCTCCTGGATCCAAATGCCACTCTCCAGTCCGCTAATTTCATGCTTGGGCAGCTAAAATGATAATTGGCCAGGGCTGCTGTATTCATGGCCAGTAGTTAAAAAGCCAAAGCAGAGCCCAGCACAATAAGGCCCTCAGGGGTCACTGACACCTCGGAGAAAATCGGGCACGGGTGACTGGACACCTTCACATAATGAGGACATCACACACAGCCTTGGACAGACGCGCTCTCACACTTCATATACAGCACTTTCATCACAGCACCACATCCAGGAAACCAGCCTGTAACGCCAGCGTGCTCTTGAGTCACACAGGTTCATTTTAACAGCCATTCAGACGGAAACAGTCTGCATAAGCAGATGCATCGGCCGACGTGCTATCTGCACATGAACAGACTGACATTTCCACCCCGCGGTTTTGCTGAAGCGGACTCAACGAGGGAATTCTGTCCGTGGTTCCACTAAAAAGGATTAGCAAATATCTCAGGTAGGACGGGGGAAAAAAGGTCCTCGATTTACGGTGCATTAATATTCGTAAACAAACTCATTACATTCCTGAGAGTATGTTATTCAGCTCCTTCTGTCCCGTCCCATTCATACTGTAAAACTCATTTACATTGGAGAGTAAATGCAGCTACACGCTCTTCAGGAGCGTGAGGCGAGAGGCATGGCGCTTATGTGTTTAGCGCGGGAGAAAAAGACTGCAGATCCAGCAGCTTTCTAACCTCTGAACCCCTCCAAACATCACCTGCTTTCCCTCTTCTTCTCCAAGTTTGAAAGGAATAGTGTGCTGAAAAATTCTAACGTACACACTTTTCCCCACATCCTAAATGTAGTCGATCGGATAAGATGATGTTCGGTATACAGGTTCGCTTTTTTAGTTTTGCACTGGAGCTACACAGTTAATGCAGTTGTAGGAATGGAAGCTCACAACATCACCACAGAGCACCTGATAGGTTAAGGAGTCTTGCATTTGTGGTTTCTGATCCTATATGACACACTGTTCCCTACACTCTAAGCTATACACACTGCATGGAAAAAAAAAGTATTGGGACACCTACACATATACACCATTACATTTATGGCATCCCATTCTAAATCCAAAGGCATTAACATGAAGTCACCCCCTTGTGCGGCTCTAACAGCAGGTGTTAGGAGTGTTGACGACTGTTATGCACTATGTGCCTTAGTTGCTGTGCTTCCTAAACGCTTCCACTTTTCCATAATACCACTTATAGCTGATGGTGGAATATCTAGGAAGGAAGAAATTTCACAAATTGACTTGTTGCAATGGTGGTATCCTGTTACAGCACTGTATTGAGCTTTTTAGAACCACCCACTCTTTCACTCATGCTTGTAAAGGCAGACTGCATGGCTAGGTGCAATGGCTAGGTCCCCTTTACCTGCGTTAGACCAGCTGCCACCTACCAGTCTGACGACCAGGCAGTTTTTCCTTGCCACTGTCACTGTTGGCTTGCTCATTGGGGGGTCTTCAATTTTTTTTATGTCTTTTTTATGTAACTGATTGTTTTTGTGTGTCTTTTACTAATTACTGACTGTGTAAAGCTGCTTTGTGACAACAACAGTTGTAAAAAAAAGGGCTATAAAATAAATTTGATTTGATTTGACCTGAATGGATGCAGTGATTAAGATGTGCATTCTTATACTTGTGTCCATATACAGTAGTAGTAGTGTGTATATACAATGTCTATATAGCTCACCAGCGAGATTGCGGGACTCTTAGTCAAAACAGTCACAGAGTATAAGTGATCTTTTTTTTCCTTTTTCAGGAGATTTTTTTAATAGATTAAGTATAAGATAATCCACTTTCATAAGGAGGGTGAGTTTTTAGTACAAACAAGATCCCTAATAACGTGCAAGGCCTGTTAGACCATAAATGCACTAAAGCAAATCAAGCTCCACTCTTGCTTACGTGACTGGAAATTACATACATGTTAACCTTAAAATGAAAGTGCTTCAGCAATGCAATTGAAGAACCGCTTTATCAGGGTCACTGGAACCTTTTAAAGGTTTGTCACACGGATGTCTTACAAAGAGTACAGGTTGAACTCTGATTTCAGAAACAAATCTATCTGTGATGATGGACGTAGCTTACGTGTTTTGAGGCAGGAATGTGATGGATTATGTACTCAATTTGCATAATCTAATTGGTGGGAATAAGCTTCCATTACTCTTTGAGTTTGGGTGACTAGAATTTTCACCCAATATGTCCTCAAGAGGTGTTTATTAGAACTCCTAATTCAAATGCTACGTGGACAGACGCACAAACACAGAGATTAAACAGTCTTTGAGGTGCTTTTTACCTGGAAATAGAAGAAGGCCTGCCCGAACCAGTAGTGCATGATGGTGGTCTGCGCAGCGTCGTAGTGCAGCTTCTTCCAGATGAATTGAGCCATGAGTGTCTGGATGAGCAGGCAGCATGCCAGCGTGGGCAGGTTATGAGCCCGAAACAGCAGGGCCACTAGCAGCACCACACCACTGTACACTTCCCACAATCCCCTGCTCTTCAGATGCCGGCCCTCCACCGCTGAGGACATCACCTGAGAGCGCAGCAGGTCCTTTACCCCGGTGAACAGGATGCCCAGCACGAACACGTACACAAAACGCGCCTCGCCCGTTCCTCTGCACAGACAGAGAGAGAGAGAGAGAGAGAGAGAGAGAGAGAGAGAGAGAGGAGATGAATTTGCCACCATGCCAACATTTATGGCATTGGTCTGCAGCTCTCGCCCAGATGATGATCCAGTTTAATTATTCCGCCAATCAAACCCTAGTCTGCCACTGAAAGGGCGGTGTTGTTAGCCGCTACGCGACAATAACCACAGGACAGAAAAAGACAGATAAAGAGAGAAAGAAAGAAGTTTGGGAGAACAGTCTGCTGTAGCGCCCCCTTTTAATGCAGTCTGTGTCACTGCATTAAGATTCGAAAATGCAAGGCTGGTGATTATATGCAAATCACCATAGAGCCTCCTGATGATCTTCCTGATGACTGACCCAAGGAATCAGCCAAAAAAGGAAATTTGAGTGTAGGTCTTACGGTTCAGAAGTCATTGATCAAAGCGTTTAATGCTGCATTATAGCGCCACCATCAGGCCAGTGAATGTCATTTCAGACCGATGCAGAGCCTTGATGCAAAGCCTGGTGTATCTGGGCCCTTTTGCTCCACAGTTTGATTTAGCTGAGACCATCGACAATGGGCACTGGGATCCAAACAGTAATATATTAATAATGAAACAAATAAAGAGAGAATGAGAGAATTTAAGATTTGTAAATAGATAAATAAAGAAAGAAAATAGGAGAGAAATAAGAGCAATAGAAAGATATATACACCGAGCAGCCATAACACCACTGTCAAGGGGTGGGATGTATTAGACAGTCATTTCTTGAAGGTGATGTCAAAAAGATGGGCAAAAATAAGGGTCTGAACATCAGGCAGGTCTTGTGAGGTTTTCTGGTATGCAGCAGTCACTACCTACCAAAAGTGGTCCAAGAAAGGACAACTGGTAAACCGCCAACAGGGTCATGGGCACCTAAGGCTCATTGATGCGTTCCTGCAGAGGTCTTGTGAAGTCCATACCTCGCATGGTCAGATCTGGTGTGACAGTACCAGGGATATCTGCTCAATATTAGGCAGGTGGTGTTTATGTTAGCTCTGATCGGTGTAAATGTAATAAGAGGGAAAACAAAAGAACAAGATACGAGAAATACCCAGAAAAATACAGAAAGAAAGACAGACAGACAGACGGAAAGAAGGAACACAATACAGGCTTATTTGCATTTGATTATCTTGTCATTCACTCTAAAGCAACATGATGGTGCATTTGCTGCAGTTTGAGATGTGGCTGTCGCTGGGCTATGCTTATTGTATTTTGCTGGCTATAATGTAATTAAATGCACTCATGCCAATACAGCCTCTTTCAAAGAATTGACTTTCCCTGACAAAGGAAATGTATGGGGGGGGGGGCTCTTGCAAACTCACACACACACTTTCTCTCTCTTAAACACACACCTCAGGAGGGATCAATATTGACAGAAGCCTTTTGTTTGAAGGTTTGTCTGCAGTGCACCTCCCCAGACCTGCTGGAGTTCAGCGGATCGATAGAAGTGCGGATATGTTCTATATTACAGAGTGCTGAATGCATCTTATTAGGCCTTATTACAGCCCACTCACAGGCCGCCGGGTTAACCAGACAGCACTAATGAGAACATCCAGCACATTTACATCAACATGTGCAGCCTGGTCTGTAAGTAATTGCAAATGACCTGCACTCTAGCACAGTAGATTAGAAAAGAGATGGTAGCTGTTAAGCTGAAAGATGGGGCATACAGGAAGAACGCTGTGTGCCAATACATCATACATATTGCAGTTTTGCACTTTTTCACCAAATCTGATCACCAAGAGATTTCATTTGTCCATATTGATCCACAACCTTCCTTCTGAAGGCCTTCAACAGTCAAGAGCTATTGATTTTTTTCATCATATGTGACATCTGTGGTGGTTCTTGGGCTTTTTCTGACTATCCGATTTCCTCCGAACTGAGAAAAATGGGTTGGGTCTTCTTCCAGACCTTCTAGGCAATGTGCCTACACTACTCAACAAGTTGTATTTACACCATACATGTGCGAACATTGGATTGGCTTTGTTGAGAAAATCAGATTTGGGGAACTTCACCTGTTGTGTAAACCTTGTTCTTGTAAACAACTGTAAGAGGGAAGGGCAGTTGGGGAGTTCTAGCTCAGGTGACTAAGGGGTCTTGCTGAAAAATGAAAGGCATCAATGGACTTCCAAAACAATGCCTTGTGGGCCTGCTCAGACACACCATCACAATAATAATGCACTGCATTCCCAGCCACCGTACAAACATAGAGTGAACGATACAGTGGTGAGGGCTCTCTTCTCCATGCCGTTTGTGTGCTGTCAGGCACTAGCTTACATCTACACTAAACACTGGTGTGTGAACATAGCGTAATTATCTCAGAAGGCCTCCTCCAAAATCTTTATACACAAATCAAAATAAATAACATCAAAATGAGAGAGGAGCTTATTAATAAAGTGAAAATTCATGCATGAAAAAGTCCATATATTAATTATTCTATTAGAGTGCTTGCTCCTTTAACAGTTTCCTTTTTAAGTCCTCACATACTGCTTAATTTTGCTGTGTCAGTCTGACAAATCTCTCACCATCAATCAGATGCGCCAGCTCTCATGACAATCTTGTTCAATCTTGTTTTTATCTGTGCATGGCTGATCTTGCGTTGGTTTGATGAGTGGAGTGGGACAGTTAAAGCTATGCACATGGTTAATAAGTTGGTTTCACTCATTATGGGACATCTGAACATGTAGACAAAAATCTTAATTAATACATATCTATTATAGCTCATCTCTCACAAATACTCAGGCGACGTGAAGACAACCTGCATCATCGATCAGAGTTTACAGCAATGCTTAATGTTAGCCTGCGTGATCCACTCCATAACCACCTTAAATGTGTGTCTTGGGTTGTGTCCAAGTTTCAACCATCTATGGTTAATGATGGTTTCAGGTTATGCTGAAGAATTCCGAGATAGTCCTCCTTCAATATTCCCTCATATATTCACTTTGTATAATATACCACTTCCACTGGCAGCAAAACAGCCACAGAGCATGATGCTACCTGTTCTCTGCTTTATTTCTCCAATCAAACCTCAGATCATTGTGTCCAAACAATTCAGCACAAAACCTATTAAGGTTTTTTTGCCAGTGTGATCAGCTACAACATGTAGTCAAGCTAAAGAAGTTGATTTTGGAGCAGGGGCTTCTTTCTTGGATGGTAGCATCTCAGTCCACGGCGATGCAAAAATCGCATGACTGTAGACACTGACAGTAGTGTTTCCAGTTCATGGCAGGCCTGTGCCTTGGTGGTTCTTGGGCTTTTTCTGACTATCTGATTTCCTCCGAACTGAGAGAGATGGGTCGGGTCTTCTTCCAGACCTTCTAGGCAATGTGGCTTCACTACTCAACAAGTTGTATTTACACCATTCATGCATTTGAACTGATGATCTTGGAACCTGCAGATGTTTAGAAAGAGACAGTCCTGACTACATTCGAAATCTACAATCCTCCTCAGCTCCTTGGACTTTTCTATTGTACTACGTATCGGTCAATCCACTGAGTGCTGTCAAACAAACCTTTTTTATGTGGGCTAATTGGTGGGAGCCTTACACAGTGTTTTTAGGACCAACTTTTGGGCCTGTGTCATCAAATTATAAGGGTGTGGGTTCTTGTAAACAACTGAAAGAGGAAAGAACAGTTTGGGAGCTTTAGCTCATGTGAGGTTCTTGCAAATTAAAAGGCATCAACAGACTCAGACACACCATCAGAAAAATGCACCGCATTCCCAGCCACAGTGCAAACATATAGAGAAGGGATGCAGTAGTGAGAACTCTCTTCTTCTTCTTCACTCTATCTCTGTGCTGTTCGTGTGCCGTCAGGTACTACCCTACATCTGCACTAAACACTCGCTTGGCTACATGTTGCCATGACGACACAGCCCTGGCAACAGCTTGGTATTAGGCAGGTACATGCAAGAGCTAAAGGAGCGATGTGGCATTGAGACTAACAGGCAGCCCGCAGCAACAGAGGACCAAAAGACAGCGGCTCCGCAATGAAATGAGCAGTGGGGGCAAGCTTTGCACATGTAAAGTAGATGGAAGAATGTGGACCTGACCTGTGTGATAATTGCACACAGTCACTTCAAAGGTGTTTGACAGCAGGACACGTTTTTCATGCATTACAATTTGGTAACATATGTCCAGCCCAAACCATTTACCCTGGAGCGTGATGGAAACTGAAGCAATTACATTGCCTTTCCTTATACACGATTACATACAAAGCTGAGATAAAGGAAGTGTCAATCTCCTGGACAAAGCACAACTACTATTTGCCATGGCAATATCACTGCGATATGTTGGTCAAAAGCTTATTACTTTAATAAAATACAATCAACTACACCACTGTTCAATGAAGAACCACAATGGGCCTTATTCTCTACATGGACAAAAGTATTTGGACACCTGCTCGTTCATTATTTTTACCAAAATCGAAAAAAGGTATTCAGCTTTGGTTAGAGTAACTGTCTCTACTGTCCAGGGATGGCTTTCTACTAGATCCTGAAGCACTGCTGTGAGGATTTGATTGCACTTCACATCAAGAGCTCATTAGTGAGGTCAGGATGTTGGATGGTTACCAGCCCACCTCATCCCCAACTCCACAATGTATTGGATGGAGCACCATGATTCTGAGAAATACAGTTCCACTGCGTCACAGCTCAATGATGGGCTGCTTTATAACCCTCTAGCCCATGTCTGACATTAGGCATGGTGCCAATTGGTTCATGTATGTCAGTCTGTGTGCAGTTGCACATCTGTGTCAGCAATAAGTGCAACTTAAAGTACAAACCGGATTCCAAAAAAGTTGGGACACTAAACAAGTTGTGAATAAAAACTGAATGCAATGATGTGGAGATGGCAAATGTCAATATTTTATTTGTAATAGAACATAGATGACAAAAGTTTAATCTGAGTAAATGTAACATTTTAAAGGAGAAATATGTTGATTTAAAATTTCATGGCGTCAACAAATCCCAAAAAAGTTGGGACAAGTAGCAATAAGTGGCTGGAAAAAGGAAATTGAGCATATAACGAACAGCTGGAAGACCAATTGACACTAATTTGGTCAATTGACAACATGATTGGGTATAAAAAGAGCTTCTCAGAGTGTCAGTGTCTCTCTGAAGCCAAGATGGTAAGAGGATCACCAATTCCACCAGTGTTGCGCAGAAAGATAGTGCAGCAATACCAGAATGGTGTTACCCAGCGTAAAATAGCAAAGACTTTTAAGTTATCATCATCAACCGTGCTTAACATCATCAAAAGATTCAGAGAATCTGGAACAATCGCTGTGCGTAAGGGTCAAGGCCGTAAAAGTCTACTGGATGCTCGTGATCTCTGGGCCCTTGAAAATCACTGCACCTCAAACAGGAATGCCACTGTCAAGGAAATAACAGAATGGGCTCAGGAATACTTCCAGAAATCATTGTCAGTGAACACAATCCACTGTGCCATCCGCCGTTGCCAGCTGAAACTCTACAGTGCAAAGAGGAAGCCATTTCTAAGCAAGCTCCACAAGCTCAGATGTTTGCACTGGGCCAGGGGTCTTTTAAAATGGAGTGTGGCAAAATGGAAGACTGTTCTGTGGTCAGATGAGTCACGATTTGAAGTTCTTTATGGAACACTGGGACGCCATGTCATCTGGACCAGAGAGGACAAGGATAACCCAAGTTGTTATTAACGCTCCATTCAGAAGCCTGCATCACTGATGGTATGGGGTTGCATGAGTGCTTGTGGCATGGGCAGCTTGCATGTCTGGAGAGGCCCCATTAATGCAGAGAACTATGTTCAGGTTCTAGAACAACATATGCTCCCATCTAGACGTCATCTCTTTCAGGGAAGACTCTGCATTTTTCAACAAGATAATGCCAGACCACATTCTGCAGCAATCACAACATCATGGCTATGTAGGAGAAGGATCCGGGTACTGAAATGGCCAGCCTGCAGTCCAGATCTTTCACCTATAGAGAACATTTGGCGCATCATAAAGAGGAAGGTGCGACAAAGAAGGCCCAAGACGATTGAACAGTTAGAGGCCTGTATTAGACATGAATGGGAGAGCATTCCTATTTCTAAACTTGAGAAACTGGTCTCCTCTGTACCCAGACGTCTGTTGAGTGTTGTAAGAAGAAGGGGGGATGCCACACAGTGGTAAAAATGGCCTTGTCCCAACTTTTTTGGGATTTGTTGATGCCATGAAATTTTGAATCAACATATTTCTCCTTTAAAATGTTACATTTACTCAGATTAAACTTTTGATCTGTCATCTATGTTCTATTACAAATAAAATATTGACATTTGCCATCTCCACATCATTGTATTCAGTTTTTATTCACAATTTGTTTAGTGTCCCAACTTTTTTGGAATCCGGTTGGTAGCTAAATACATGGTTAGATGTTATGTCTACAAAGGTTTGGACATACAGTGTGGCTGTGAACAATTCTATGTCATAAATTTGATTGAAGGAATTATTTTTGGACATTAGGATATTGATGAATGAGGCCTGATCCTGACCTCAGATTTGACCAAGAAAAACTAGTTTGTGGCCCAGAAGAGTTCTGGACAATCTCAAAAATCCATTTTACTCCTTCTATGATCTGAAAAAAAGTCATTCATTATGTTTAGACTTCTGCCGTTCTCAGCATGTGGGACCTGTCATCATTAGCTCATTTCATAAAGTGGCAGCTAGACTGCTTATTGACACCAAGAAAAGGTACTACATTACGCCAGTTATAGCCTTCCTGCACTGCCTCCCTGTCCATTACAGGACCCAGTATAGGCTCTTTTAATTGTTTTTCAAGCTCTTCCTGGGCTAAGCCCTTTCTACCTTGCCGGGTTGCTTCATTCTTAAGCTGCATTCTCACTATCACGGGCACGGCATGCTGTATGCCCTGCACAGCAGCAGGATTTTACCATTCCAGCGCTCAAGCCAGTAAACCATCTTCGTCGGGAGTCAGACAAACACTCCGAACTCATGTTTTACCAGATTATTTCATGATTCAAGAACATCTGAAATGGAATCTGAAACTATGTGTGTTTAATATTTTACAGACTGCTGAGGCTATGGAACTGCCTACATCCGATAGGGTCTACTGACGAGCCAAACCATTCTGAGCACTCACAGAAAAAATGAATGATAACACTTTATTTGGCACGGCCCTTTGTAAATGATTAATAACCTCTTAATAGAGTATCGGTAACACATCAACAGCATATCAGTGCAGTGGCAGCAGGAAGCATCTGAATACATTAAGGTAAATATCATGAAGATGTACTGCTGGTGAATTGCTAACAGTAAGTAGATTTACTGTTGATATGTTACATTAAATATACTTAATATGTTACTTTGATTAGGAAAAAGCTAGCGCACCCAGCCTTACTTAAAACCTAACACCTAAAACTAATCTTAATGTCAAAAACCTAATCCTGACCATCCTCCTGGCCCTAATCCTAACCCTCACCCTGGACACTAATATCTGGCTAATCCAGTACAGCTCCAGTTTCAGACTGGTGTCAGCACCTGGTCTATAATAGCTGGTTGAGGATGTTGAGATGGGCTGTATTAGACCTGTTAGATGATTAGTGATTTCTCAGGAGCAATTCGACAGATCTGGACTTGGACTCTCGAAATAAAGTAAAGAACAGCTGAATTCAGTAAAAGTCTCTTGATAGTCTACTGGAAGTTCACATGCTGCTACATCATTGGTAAGTTATTGACGTGTTACTGAGAATGTGATGAGTGCTATTAGGTTAGATGATCCTTGATCCTCTAGTGTGAAGTGTTGGATGTAGGAGAAATGACCAGACATGATGAAACATAAAGTCTTATCTTTTTATAATTTGCATTACTTTCATTTCTTTTATATCTAATTCCCCATTCTATGTTCATGTTAACTGCTCTCTGTACTAAATGGTCATTTTCTTCTTATTTTTATTGTTAATAATGATCATGATATGCATGGTAGCATTTTGGTCAACTGAGGCTGCTTTTGAATATAATGTATTTACTCACATCCTAATAACAATTCTCCTGCTAAGCAATGCAGTCTGTTAACATCAGGCAATGGTTACACTGATATGTGCATTATGTGTGTACAGTTGCACTCAAAATGATTCAACCCCTATTGCAAAAGCTCTCCAGATACCGCAGGCTTACAGCGCTACTGATCCACAAGCCCGAAAAGTTCCAGTTTTGATTCATCGCTCCACAGAACAGAATCCCAAAACTTCTGTAGAGCTATAAAAACAAAACTGGAACTTTCTGGGTACGTCTGGATCAGTGGTATGTCTGGAGGAGGAGGAGGAGGAGGAGGAATGAAGCATACGCTGAAAAGCACACTCTGCCTATAATGAAGCATTGCGGTGGCTTAGTGATGCTCTAGGGCTGCTCTACTAAGTCCTAAAGATGCTTGTCATGAAGGGATTGCATAATTCTGAGACTGCAGTAGTCATTTAAAGTGGCATCACTGGTTCCATTAGTTGTGTTGAGCTATTTCAATGGGTCTTGTTTGATTGGTTGAGTGAAAGCAGCTGAAAGAGTGTACATTTTGCTGGGAAACCTAATTCCTAACGTGGGTGGGACTGATTCGGCCAATCAGATTTCAGAACCGGAACTGTTAGTTTTCAAATCCGTCTTTTCAAGCTAAATGGGTTCGTTTAGACACAACACTACAGGAAGTGGAACTCCTGACACACACACACAGGACATGACAAGGCCTGCCGTTTTAGATTGACAGTGTGTGTGATGGACCCTAAGGGTGCCTTTTCCTCCAGAGCGGTGAAAAGAGGAAAGCTAAACAAAGCTGGAACTCCAGAGCACAGGGAGGAAAGCAGATGTTCCGTCATGTTTTATTAATCTGCTCTCGCTGCAACTTGCTCCCACGGTGATGGAAAGAGAGAGAGAGAGAGAGAGAGGGAGGGGAGAGACAAACAAAACAACTGGAGGAAAAAAAAAAGTTCAATTTCTGATGGAAACTAAGAGAAACTCAAGTGGAGAAAAGCAAAGAAGGAGCAAAGAACCAAGAAAGAGACACAGTCAGCTGTTGCTTGATCAAACGGATCAGTTCGAACCGAAACCCGCCGTGGCCAGTCAGTGCTCTTAAAGCGGATCAGTTCAAATGGAAGCCAGCCGTGTCCAGCCTCTGCTCTCCCAGTGGTGAGAGGGCACCACCCATGGGAACAGAAATGCCGCTATGCCATTTAAAGAAGCCTCGGGCAGGCAGGAACAGCATGCCAGCTATTTCCAGCAACCTCCAATAGACTAAAAGTGGAAGAAGCACTAGACACTAGACTCTGTACCTATGACATATACCTTGCCTGGGATGATCGATATGTACTATATCTGAATATATTGCTGGCAAAAATCCATACAGCACCGCCGCACTAATGCATTTCGAATCCCAAAACACTGGTGGTGGCAGGGTCGACATTTGACAGCACACTTGGAGGTCTGGAAAACATTAGCATTACCCCCTTCAGGATGTTGCTCACTGGTGTTGCTCTAAGGGCCCATTTGATGGAAGTATATATTTTTCTTTTCTGAAATAGGAGTTTCTAATGCTGCAGGGCGTAAACAGTAGTTTTGCTACAAAAAAAAAAAAAACAACCTTTGTGCAGTCACAAAAACAAACACGCCTACATACAGTTGCATGAAAACTAAGCCAACCACTTAGAACTACCTGGATGTCTGCATTGATTCCTAATTAAATGCTGTCTGATGTTATCACAGTCGCAACTACAGGAAAGCAATCCAACCACACTTAAAGGTCCACAGTGCAGGCTAGAAAAAGTAAGTAAAGCTCTGTGTCAATGATCTCTCCAAAAGCTAATTGGCAAAGGTGTTTCAATTAAGGAGAGTGTGGGTTTCACAGGTGCTTTGCCCATTCAAAAAGGGCCCAAAGTCTGGCTAGACCTGAAGCTAATCCATGACCTGAAGCTAAAGTTACGTTGGGTGATGCAGAAGCAGAAGTCGAAGCATCCGAAGAGGGCTGTGCGCACACACAAGGCATCCCAGACATGCTCATATTTGGCAACTACATGAAACATTTGGTGGTGGTCATTGCTGCAGCAGGAGAATCTACAGGTTATTAAATTCTAGGGTTCACTTACTTTTTCTAGCCTGCACTGTAGATGTTTAATCAATGTTCTCAATCAAAGACATGAACAGTGCAGCTGTTTGTGTTATTAGGGTTGTTAGATTGTGTTTGCCTATAACCGTGAGTTAGATAATGATCAGGCCCCATTTGTATTAGTAATCAATGCAGAAATTAAGTAAGGTAAATCCAAAGGGTTCATTTACTTGTTTTTTGCAACTGTATATCTCAACCTACAGCAGTTTAGCCCTGCCCATTTACATGACACACAAAAATGTTTAAATTGCACTGCTTTTTGAATGCATTTGTCATGTATCTCAATAAATTACACCAGTCTTTATAAGGTGTAATAACAAAATTAGTCCCTGAGAGATGAAAAACTAACATTTTGATGTTTTTGGTACACACAAGCATAAGCTTGTATCATAATTATTTAAAAATCATTAAAAAATCAAATGCAAAACATGCATCATATAGGCTATTTAAAGACTAAACCTTCACTGGCTTCTTTTATTCAGGGACTGGTTGTTTATAGCAGCACAATGACACTTTGTCATTCATCAGTGTCCTCTTCCATTGATTCATTCAGGCTGATGGGTTTCCAGCATGGTCAGCCAGTCTGGTCTGTATGTATTTCGCTCCGCTGCTGTATGTGCGAAGCCTGCTAAAATAATAATGATGGCCTGGTGTCAGAGGTGTGTGAGAGAGAAGCGGGTTGCCAGGTATTGAGTCAGATTTCAAAATGTCACATGCTAACGAAGGAGCATGTACTGCAGCAAGTGGGACCAAGGGGCCGGATTTGCTTTATAGGAAGCTCACTGCACATACTGATACAGTGAGAGTGCGCTCACAGGCAAAATATATAACAAGTTTATCAGAACGTAAGACAGGAAAGAGCAGAATAATGGGCAATTTTTGGACTTTTGTTTTAAATGAACGTTCTTGAAATTCAAGGTGCCACAGACTGCATTTGCTGAGTGTTTGAAGTTGTGCTTTGATGTATAAATAGAAAGTAATTGACTATGATTAAGGTGAAAATTGCTCAGATGTGGTTTTACAAGCCAATTTTCCACCCTGTTATTTTGCCTCAGAATAAAACATGCTAATTTTCACCATCTATGGTGGCTCATGAAAAACAACAATGGGCTTTGCTTTGCTTTTATTGACTGGTTCATGGCACCACAACGTCTTATTGCTGCATAGCTTTTAACACTGTAACAAGAAGTTTCTTTTAACAATAATCATTCTGTCTTACTGCCCCCTAGGTGTCCAGTCGGCACGGTGTGCGGTTAGCTAGCTAAAGAGATTGTAGTACAGTTTGGTAGGGTTTGCTTTTAGCCTAGCACCCGGCTGCTTCGCCGGCTTCCTCAAAACATGCAGCTCTTCTCTATCTTTCAGACTTCTTTCTTTTGGCCCTTTCCGGATTGTTGCTTCTTTTAGGCTCAAAAGGCTTTAGCTGTAAATATTGGAGCATAAATAATAATTAATATGTAACAAAACAAACAATTGTGACAGTTTGGGGGTTTTGGAATTGGAGTTTTATATATATATATATATATATATTTAGATATATATTAATATAAGAATAAAATAATAAGCTACAAAATTGACAAACTGCTCCTTTAGATAAACAGCACTTAAATCTGTCATCATTGAGAGAGAAGCAAAAATCAAGCTCCACTTATGTTTCAGATTTGAAAACATCCAACGTTTTTTCTGTTCATCCTTCCGCTGCGAGTAGACAACTCAACACTGTGATCAAGAAGCTCTTACTGAGAAAAGGAAACAATATAATAAAATATGAATATGTAAATCAAACTGCAGACACTGCTGCTGTTCTTAAAAAAAACAACATTGAGTCCACAGCTCAAAATCACGAAACGTGTTCAAGATTCCTTGGCTTGTCTAATAGTAAATAGTAAATGGGTAACACCTGTTTCATTTCACTTTAACAGTCATTACTGCAACTTTTTTTTTCAGTTTAATTAATAGTAAAGTATGGTGTGTGTATAGATATTAATATGTATATAAAGTAAAAAAAAAAAAAACTTTAATTATTTAATTAATTTAATTATTGCTATTTTTATTCACTGCTGTCACTTATTCTATAATTATTGTTACTTTTATTTGTACTGTGATGTTGTTGTTATTATTGTTATTTTTGTAATGCTTTGGCAATATTGTTGTCATGACAGTCATGCCAATGCATGCAATCTTGACTCTTAAATCTAGTAAATAAGCAAATTAGCTTCCCTCTAATGTTACATGCTCTTTTATTGAAAACCCATGAGCTATCTAACCTCCACATGTTCCTGCATAGGGCAGTGCAGAGCCTGCGTCTGACATTTTAACCAGTTGTAGGAGTTTATTTGTTTTGTTTTATATTTGTTTTGTTCTGAATTCGCTCTTCAGCACTGTTCATCGCTGTTTTCTGGCTAAATAATTATTAATAATAAATATTATTAACTAAACATAAGTGTATAAAAGTCACTAACGCCCTGCTGACTCAAGAACTGCAGAGCTGCAAAGGGGGACCACTCCATATTCATGCCTATGGATTTAGAAGGGGATATCATCAAAGCTGTAGGTGCAATGTGAAAAGAATGGAAGCTGTAATAACCGTAAAGAGTAAACACACTAAACACTAACACACCGGCTATTATATGCAGTTGTTGAGGCTGCTGCGCAATTTTAATGTTACATGCTCTTTTATTGAAAACCCATGAGCTATCTAACCTCCACATGTTCCTGCATAGGGCAGTGCAGAGCCTGCGTCTGACATTTTAACCAGTTGTAGGAGTTTATTTGTTTTGTTTTATATTTGTTTTGTTCTGAATTCGCTCTTCAGCACTGTTCATCGCTGTTTTCTGGCTAAATAATTATTAATAATAAATATTATTAACTAAACATAAGTGTATAAAAGTCACTAACGCCCTGCTGACTCAAGAACTGCAGAGCTGCAAAGGGGGACCACTCCATATTCATGCCTATGGATTTAGAAGGGGATATCATCAAAGCTGTAGGTGCAATGTGAAAAGAATGGAAGCTGTAATAACCGTAAAGAGTAAACACACTAAACACTAACACACCGGCTATTATATGCAGTTGTTGAGGCTGCTGCGCAATTTTAATGTTACATGCTCTTTTATTGAAAACCCATGAGCTATCTAACCTCCACATGTTCCTGCATAGGGCAGTGCAGAGCCTGCGTCTGACATTTTAACCAGTTGTAGGAGTTTATTTGTTTTGTTTTATATTTGTTTTGTTCTGAATTCGCTCTTCAGCACTGTTCATCGCTGTTTTCTGGCTAAATAATTTTTATTTAAACATTTTTCCAATCTTTTCTTATTAGAGAAAAATTTGACTGAAATGTCCATCTCTAATTTTGAGAAGGTGAAAATTCAACTAATGTCTAAGACAGATACACTATATGGCCATAAGTATTCGGACACACCTCTTATTCATTGAATTCAGGTGTTTCGTTCAGTCTCATTGCCACAGGTGTATATAAACAAGCACCTAGCCATGCAGTCTGCCTTTACACATGTTACTGAATGAAAGTTTCTAAACAGCTCACTGTTGCAACATAAGTGTATAAAAGTCACTAACGCCCTGCTGACTCAAGAACTGCAGAGCTGCAAAGGGGGACCACTCCATATTCATGCCTATGGATTTAGAAGGGGATATCATCAAAGCTGTAGGTGCAATGTGAAAAGAATGGAAGCTGTAATAACCGTAAAGAGTAAACACACTAAACACTAACACACCGGCTATTATATGCAGTTGTTGAGGCTGCTGCGCAATTTTCTGTTGAATAAATTATTTTAAATAATGTCGAAAAATGAATAATGTCTATTTGATTGTTGTTTTGACTGGAAACGAAACAAACAAAGGCTGGTCTCTGACTTTTGTGCAGTGCTGTACTCTGCCCAGACGAGTGTAATACGGACTAATCAGATGATTCATTCATTGGAGAAATACATTAGCGATTGGAAATGATTTTACTCAGAAAACACAGCACTGCGCAACACTTAATCATTACAATTACAATCAAAATCAGTGCCCCTAATGTGCGCCCTCTACTAAAGCCCCTGAACTGAACTCCTAATGCGTGCTGAGAGGTCTATTTTTAATGCTAATTTTGGCCTCTTTCATGGAAAAAAAAGAAGTCCTTTATTAGCGCCAGCATGAAGCTTCAATAAGACCTGAGAAGAATGATGGAGCTGTAATGTGGGGCGTTAGATTACAGGTGGGATGCTGTTTTTTTTTTTTTTTGAACAGAGAGAACGTGGCATGACCCCATACGCCCCCATTCACTTCTGTGCACACAGTTTCAAGGCCATGGGTTATTGGTTTGGGGCTAAGGGGAAAAAAAAAACCCCACATTTAATAAAAATAAAATAATAAATAAAACCAAAACAGTTGATTGATCCTTGCCCCTCTAAGCACGTGTGTATCTGCGCGTGTGCACGTTTGTGTAATTCCTGATGAGAGCTGGAATTCATTTCCATCGTTATGAGAAATCTGCATGCATAAACACTCACAAATGAGGTGTCAGCACAACAAACACCCGCAGATTAATCAGGATAAAAATAAAAGTGCTGTTTTTGGTACTATCCTCTCGATGCAGGTGTGCCGGGGACTTTTTAATTACAGCGCTCAGATGTTTCAAATACCGCTGCTGTAATCCTGAAGTGATACGAAATGAAAGCGGCTGCTTAAGTTAATGAAACTCTTGCAGGCCGGGTTCGCGGTTCGAAAGTCGGCTCCCTGTCAAAAAACGCAACATGAAGCCTGCCAGTCTGTCTGCAGCTGTCCCGTTGAAGACTTCATCTAGAATTCGAGAGCTCCACTTGAAAAAGCGGGTTCTTCTGCTGCACAGCAGGATCTCAGCATGCCAGGGCTGCAGAAGGCTTAGAGTGAAATGTCTTCCTGAACCTGACAGGACTAAACTTGACTATCCATGACATTCGGTTCGGCAGAGCTGGGACATCGTTTCGCCACATGTGACGAATTTAAGCAGAAATTCATCTCCGCTTTAGTCTTTCCTCACACTTTTATTACCCAGGGGAGGACAACATAGTGGGGGCCATTGAAGTTTGGGACCAACACTGAAGCTATGGCCTATTTACAGCTATTAAAACCAGGTAAACACAGTACACCTACACCTCCGGTTTTCATATTATGTAATTCCATTCATTAACAGTACGAGGTAAAAAACTATTATCAGCAAAACTAAAGCTTATGTATTTTTGGACATATATTCTGTGTAGAAATTAAAGGAGGTTGGACTCAGACTCAGAGTTATTAGTAGCATATTTTAAATGCTGGCTTTGTTTTAAAAAACATCTACTAGCCTTGAATAACATGTCTACCGCAGTCTGCTCCGTGAGAATGGAGGCGCTTGTATAGCTGCGTTGGTTCATTCTTATGTAAACAAACACGGAAGTAAACACAATGGGCAATATGGAGGTCAGAAAAACATTACTGAGGTCATGTCCCTGCATTGTGCAGTAAACGGATAATGTACTTATGATGACAGGCCTGGCGTAATGATACAGACTGCATATAAAGCAGTCAAGTTAGCGGATAGGCTAGAGTGTTCAGGGACCTTTTCACCAGAATTCAGTCCTAACGCCTCCCAGACGCCCTCTGCTTTGGTTTGCAATAGTGTTTTAACAATCTGTTGTAAATGCTATCCAGGAAATCAGTGACCGACAGCAACCATCCTGTCAACGTCTTGATTCATCTCACATCATTCATCTCTCCAACACTAAAAGCGTGTTTTTTTATGAACGTTTGAATGTTTGCTGTATGTATGCTGATGTCACTTTTAATAATAAATATAACAACAACAATAATAACAATAATTATTCTTGTAAATAAAAAAAATAGTAATAAAACAAACAACAAAATAATAGGTGTTAACTTGCCCCATACCGAAGTGTTAAGTCACTCAGCTGTCCCAGGGTACAATTACGCTCTGCCTTATGTTGTCCAACCAGGTCCAAATGGCCAATATAAAGTTTGACTGATGTAAAGCTATTAGAATTTTAGAGCCCCCCCCTTGTGGAGAATCTTCAGCCTGCTAAACGTGAGTGAGTGGGTTTCACCAACTACACCATCTTCCTGCTCAACTTAAGGCCTAAAAGCAGAGCAGGTTTAAGATTCTCTGGCTAATTCAGACTCAAGTTTTTTTTACTGGACTCAAAACCTATTGGTTGGACTTGGACTAGAATGACATCAAGCTACATTCAGGTTCGGAGCAAACTTCCAGGCCTGATTAAATCTCTAATAAGCTTCGGCAACTGCAGACTGCAGCCATTTACATACTCGCACATGTCTGTGGGCTACTCCACTAGCGTACAGTGCAGCCTGGCCAAGGAGCTGCACTTTAGGAAGCAATAAGCACTCAGCTGAGCAGTTGGTGTGGCTTGAGACGCTGTGTAGGCGACTGCCTGTTCGGGGGTGTTCTAACAGACATGCTTCTTTACATATGTTAGACTGCAGAATCCTACAGGCACTGTCGCCCACGCGCTCTTACTCTGGCACCGAAAGCTGTGCCTACTCTGCATTTACAGGAGCCATTCACTGGCCGAGGTTTCCTAGGGACGCGCAACAATATCCGCACTGCGTAGGGGATCGGCAGATGACTGCTTCCAATTGCGGTTCAGTATGAGGTTTAGTGTCTGAACTTACATGGATTCATTAAGCTCACATCATAGATGAGCAGACTCCTGCGGAGCTGTCCAGAGCTGTCCAGAACGTACTATACTTTCCGAAATAAAAATACATGAATAAATAAATACTACGCTGTTTTTCCACTATTTATTAGAGCGTATTTTATTTTAGTAGAGCCAGACTGCAGGGAGAATTTCTGTCCGTTGCACAGCCGGGGAAGCTGTTCCATTTGATCAGTATCGTCCAGTTATGTGCAGACGTGCAATTATCTCTCAGCAGCATCTATAGAGGATTTTCATTTACTTGCATTCTTATAGGTAAGAACTCGGGAGGAGAAGCGCTGGCAGTGAGCTTGAATCATGGTGTGAGGGCACCTCCTCATCCGTTTCTTCGCACAGGGCGCATTTTGCTCCCTGCTTGAGTCAGCTGCTCTACTTTTTGCTGTAATTTCAGTTTGAAAGTCGTGAGAGGTAGAAAAAACGAGGAAACTGCTGACAGACCGGTAGGGGGCAAAGCAAACAACAATGTGCCTGAAATAGAATTGTCAGAACTTGTTCCGAGACCACCAGCCAAGCCAATTCCATTACGACACCAGTGAAAGAAACGAAAGAAATGAAAACCAGGGGGAAAAATTAATAAATAAAAAAATGACCAGCACAACAACACCGCAAATCCATCGACTAGCCCTGTGTGTAATTAACAGCACATAACATCAGTGACCATATTTACATGCAGCGATTCTTCTGAGTATCTTATCTCTCAGTGCATGTGTAATGGGATTGACTCTGAAAGTGAGTTGTTTCTCTGCATATTAAATCGACTGTTCCATTAAAATTTCTTGTTTACACAAAATCTATTTCAAATGAAGCAAATACCACATGCTGGGCTGTTCAGCAATGGCGTCTGGAAGCCTGTCTCCCATCCTCAGTGCAGGATGTGTTGTTTTTCCACCTATTACAGTTCAGATCACTGGCAAAAACACATCACTTGTAGCACACACAAGTGTGGACACACTTGTTACTATAAAAAAGCTAACCAAGCAGTGGATTCTTGATCTCCAAAAGGCATGAAGTTAAATGAAAAGACAAAAGTATTGGGACACCCGCTTATTCACCCCCATTTTTTTAATATACTGCTTGTGAGCAAAATGATTTGATTACTACTTCAAGTCACATTTGCTGAAACTTCACTCATTTTACGTTAAGAAATTTTCAAGAATGTACTTGTTTTAATAAAAAAACAAACCAAAAAAACAGCATTACTCCTAAAATAATTTTATTTCGGACTGTAAAACTTATGTTACTTCGGAAAGTGTCTTTTACATTGATTTATTTATTTGGTTAGATTGTTAAAAAGAAAATATTGCAATATTTTTTTTTTCATTATTTTGGAGACATTATTTGAATTCCTAACACATATTAGAGTAATCTAAAAATTAGTTGTATGATTAATCGACTAATCGAAAAAAAAAAGAATAATAAAAAAAGGTTTAATAATAAAAAATTACTTGCTAGGTGCAGCCCTAGTCAAGACCAGCAAACCACTACCATCACAGTGACTCCTCCATTGCGAACCCTATTCCCATCAGCCTTTCAATGCATAACACACAACACTTCATTTGTAAAAGGGCATTTACACAATTGTACATTGTGCTACATTCACTAAAACACCAGATTTTCTTCACTGTTTTTAGTATATTTAGGCCCAAATTGTGTGGACAAGGCCTGCTATACATAAAGATCAAAGGAATCACATTAGTGTATAATGCTGTCACTTAACCACATTTCTGTTACTTTAACCAATCAGATTTCAAACCACTCTTTTATAAAAATTCCTACACAATTTATGCTGACCAGAATCCATGCTAAAGTTGTCAAATTAATTTAGATTTTTATTAATGGAAAGATTTGATTTTTAGCCAAAGAATATGTCTCACTTACCATTACACTTGTACTACACTATATATCCAAATATTTGTGGACACCCCTTCTAATGAATGCATTCAGCTACTTTAACATGCACCCATTGCTGACGGATGTGCACACACACACACACACATCATTTTCTAGTCCCTGTAGAGTCCTACAAGTACTACCAATAGAATAGGACTCTCTGGAGTTGATAAAAACAACAACCCACTGGCACAGTGCCTAATTCTAGGCGCGGACTAGAGCGAACTGTGTTGTCTGGAACTATGGTGCTAAATCCAATCCTTCTGGGATGAGTTGTGGGGTGGTGTTCATCCAACGTCCTGCCGCTGAATGCATTCAAATCCTCATTGCAATGCTTCAAAATCTAGTCAAAATCTTTCCTTTTATATTTACTCCAACAAAAGTAGGATATATATATTTTTTAAATACCCCTGATCCAAATACTTTTGTCCATACAGTATGTGTGTACTGCAGAACAGTTTTTCCACTTTACTTTCACCTCAACACCTCAACTGTCTTATCTCCATAATCAGTAAGTGCTACATTGGCTCAGTAAGTGTGCAATAGTGAACTCTGAGGAAGAGAAAGAGTGATAAATGAAAGCTCATCATCTACGAAATGCGGTCTTCACTGTCCTGCTATATGGTATATTATGGTACCTTAAAAATGAATGAGAAAGCTGGAGCACACAGATAAAACAGAAGACGTTGTAAAATGTACCACTTCCGCAGAGGTGCAAGCAGGTTTCAGCTTGTACAGTTTTACTGATGCGTCTGTGAAAAATAAGAGCAGACAGTGCAGTCCTGACAGCACAGGGGGTAAAGTGGAGGTGTTCTTTAGCGCCTGCTGTGATCCAAACTGTAGTATCCATCACTACCGCTCTCAGGGCCGAACATACAGCCTACTGGAGTGAGACCATCCTTCATTAGTGAAGGGTAGATTTCAACATCACCTCACATGAACCTTACTTACCTACTTATGTACGAGCCACTCAAAAATATACACATTACTAGCATTAATCAAACTGTAATATTATTAATAGTATGAATGTATGAATTATTATTATCCAACTGACTGACTTAAATACTTTTACTGAATATGCTCACTTTTGAACTCTGACAACATGCCAGTACAACTCCCTTAAACTGAACTGAGAAAGAGAGACCGATCAAGTAAAGGAAGAGAGAGAGTGAGTGAGTAAAGGAAGAGAGAGAGTGAGTCAGTGACAGAGATCACAGGAGAGGGAGTGCGATAGAGTAAGAGGAGAAGAGCGAGAGTGAGAGTGTGTGACTGAGTCGAGTGAAAGAGACAGAAAGGAGGAAAAGAGAGAGACAGAGAAGACAGCAAGAAGAGACAGAGTAAGAGAGCAAGTGAGTGAATTGAAGGGGAAAGAAAGGGGCGAGATAACAGAAGGAGAGTTATGAGATACTCGCTCACTCTCCCTAGTGAGATGAACAGCAGAAGAAAGAGAGAGAGAGAGAGAGAGAGAGAGAGAGAGAGAGAGAGAGAGAGAGAGAGAGAGAGAGAGAGAGAGACCACGAGAGAGAGAGAGAAAGAGAGACCACGAGAGAGAGAGAGAGAGAAAGAGAGAGACCACGAGAGAGAGACCACGAGAGAGAGAAAGAGCAAGAGATGAAAGGGGTGAGATGAGGTGAAGAGGTGAAGAGGTGGTGAGATGAGCAGCAGAAAAAAAGAAAGTGGGAGAGAAAGAGAGAACGCGAGAGAAAGGCAGAAGAGAAAGACATGAGAGGAAAGAGTGAGAGACAGTAAGAGTGAGTGAGTGCAGGAGAAAGATAACAGAGAGAGAGAGAGAGAGAGAGAGAGAGAGAGAGAGAGAGAGAGAGAGAGAGAGAGAGATGAACAGAAATAGAGACAAGAGAATACAAAAAACACATGGGAGAGTAAAAGAGCGGCAGCTACATATGAGAGAGAGAGAGAGAGAGAGAGAGAGAGAGAGAGAGAGAGAGAGAGAGAGAGAGAGAAGGAGTGAAAGAGAGACCAAATGAGGGAGAGTGTGATAGAGTAAGGAGAGAGTGAAGCAGCAGACAGGTATAGAGAGAGAGAGAGAGAGAGAGAGAGAGAGAGAAAGAGAGAGAAAGAAAGAGAGAGACCACAAGAGAGAGGAAGAGAGAGAAAGAGCAAGAGATGAAAGGGGCGAGATGAGGTGATGAGGTGAAGAGGTGAAGAGGTGGTGAGATGAGCAGCAGAAAAAAAGAAAGTGGGAGAGAAAGAGAGAACGCGAGAGAAAGGCAGAAGAGAAAGACATGAGAGGAAAGAGTGAGAGACACAGTAAGAGTGAGTGAGTGCAGGAGAAAGATAACAGAGGGAGAGGGACAGTAAGAGAGAGATGAGCAGAGATAGAGAGAATGAGACAATAGGAGAGAGTGAGGTAGACAGAGCATGAGAAAGCGTGTGAGAGAGAAAAAAAAGAGCGTGAGCGACAGTAGAACAGGATGCTTTCACACATCGACTGAATAGAAAAGCCTGAGGTTGCCGGGGCAACACAAACAACGTCCTGTCATGATTAATGAATGAGCGAATGGTTCTGGTGGCACGGGTGGGGCTGTCAATTACTAAGCGAGTGCAGACCCCTTCTTGCGCTCTGTGTCTGGTGTGTCTCCTGGCCGAAAAGACGGTAAGGGAATGCAGCTGGTGGCCCAGCAGGAAGGGCGAAAGGTCAAAGTTTTAATTAGGTGAGAGAAAATGTCAAGGGGAAGAGGGGAGAAGCGCTGTTTTGTCTTGGCAGTGAGGTGCGTGCGTTATAACAATGTAATACGGGGGCGTGTGTCTGT
Source organism: Salminus brasiliensis (assembly GCF_030463535.1). NCBI lineage: Eukaryota > Metazoa > Chordata > Actinopteri > Characiformes > Bryconidae > Salminus > Salminus brasiliensis. The sequence goes on from NC_132896.1 coordinate 13,565,059, forward strand.
GTGTAAGAGAGAGAAATAAGAAAGCGTGTGTTTAGCACTATTAGACCGGCATGCGTGGACTAAAGGGGGGTAGGGGGGGTGTAGAGTGCACTACGTGACTGAGTGCTACGAGTGAATCAGTTCAGACTAATGAGGACTAAACGCAGGGGAAACTAAAAAACCGGCCTTCTGACTCAACTCTTCCCTATTCCAGCACAGGCCTATAATCAGGGTAATAATAGACTCCAATGATTTCCAATTCTGACTAATCAAAGGCACTTTCTCTGCTTAACACGCTAAACAGCGGCGCACAATGCGCTGCCTTCGGCAGGCTGAGTGGAGACCTCTTTTAGGCGCAATTTCCAAGCTCTCCAAACACACCCTCTGAGTGTTTGTGGTTTCTTCTAATAAGAACCGAAAACAAGGCTAATTACAGCCTCTTCCTCGAGTGCGATCCTCCAAACTCTAGAGGAACTTTCCAACATCAGACAGTACATGCTAATCATTAGGATGAGAAGAGAACATTATTATTCAAAGGATGGGGCCAAAAAGACAGAGCTCATTAGAGCAGCTGTGATAAATGGGTCAAATGCTCAAACATGAAAGATAATAATAATAATAACAACAACAATAAAAAAAATGAAAGTGAAGATCTCTGAAGGACGTTCACAACATCTGTCAATAAGATATTCGAATGTGACCAAACATACTTGGAGACCGACTGGCTTGAGGGTTGCCATGGGAACAGGACGTTGTCCACTGCGGCGCGGTAGCTGTAAACTCCCAGAAGGCCAAGAGCCAGGGCGATTTTGGACACCAGAGAACAGCGACGCTGGACGAGCAGGAAGATCAGCAGCAGAGAGAGAACAGCCAGAAGAGACAGGAACACCTTATGATCTCCGCTGTGGAGTGAACACACACACACACACACACACACACACACACACACACAGTGTAAATACAATACAGTGCTTTGTCGGTTGAAGACAAGTGTACAGACAGGAAGGACAAAATACCACTGCTCTTATGCTGCTGTTGTTCTGGACCCACTCTACTCTGTCTAGTCTCTACTGCCCAGTGCTGAAAGGTTGTACAGTTATATAGAACAGTTTACAGAGTCTGAGGTTCCACTTTCTATTAAGTGTCTCTAATAAACTATATTTATATGAACTAGGGATGTCCTGATCCAATCCAATGGATTGGGATCTGGGCAGATCCAGGCATTTTTACTGGACTGGTTGTCAGCATTAACAGATATGATTCTCAGCTGATTCTCAACTTCAGCTTGTTGTAAGCGTAACACAGAAACAATGAACAGCGCTGGTTAGTTCGTTAGTTAATATGTGAAAATGTTTGTCTATTTTCTGTCGTTTTTGTCCATGCTGCCAAAACCAACCAGTTTGGTTGTAGTTATGCAATGACAAAGATCTATTTGTGGTGATATACTTTCCCCTCGTCTTTACTCTTGAATTAGACCAGCTTGGAAACAAAACAACTGCAAAACAGCTTTGTTCTACCAGTGGGAGAACCATGCCCCTTTCTTTAGTTCCAACCAGCACTGAACAGGGGCTAATACACACGCATACAACATGAGTGTCATCAGACCCAATTTACTGGGGGACCTTACCCTAATAGAAGGGTGCTGTGTCACACTAGAATCGTTAAAAAAGTTTAGTCGTATCCTAAACTGCTAAGCAGATCTACAGAACATGCCTAAATCAGGCCCATTGGAGCATTTCCCATAATGCTTCAAAAGCTTGAGGCGCTAACATTTTGACTCACTCCACTGCTGCGTTCTCTCCACTGGCTTCCTGTAGCTGCCCAGATCAGATTCAAAACCCTGACTCTGGCCTACAAAGCCAAGAGTGGACCAGCCCCTCCGTACTTGATGGCAATGGTCAAAAGCCGGTCTGCACCAAGAGCCCTTCGAGCTTTAAGTACGGCTCGGCTCGACCCGCCATCCCTCAAAATCCACGGAAGACAAGCGTCAAGCGCAAAATTAGCGTCATGACATAGCCAATATAATAGTAACCTACTAATTAGAAAGCCTGTGTAATCTAGCTAACATGAACTGATGATGAAAAGCCAAAATCATAATTTCACATGGAAGTTTTATGATAGGTTTTATATTAGAAATGCATTAATAATACTACAACTACCTATAATAATAACTAGCATATTAGTAATGTTAATAATAATGCTATTATTATGAACTAGTTATATTATTAGGCAAGCAGAGGGGGTAAACAGGTGTGTCTCTCTAAACTGTGTTCCCTCATTAGTCTACAAAGTGATTTGACTTGACTGCAGAGATCTAAAGGAACTGGGAGCTGAATGGTCAGGTAGAACAGTCTGGATTTTAAAATATTAAGATATAACATTTAAAACGTTGCTTACGAGTTCTTACTATGTCTCATTATATAAATTGTCCATTGAAAATATAGTGATTGCACTAGTGTTTACTAACAGCGCATTTTACCTAAGCTTTTTGGGCTTAGAAACACAAAGACCAGATCGCTACTGTCTGGCAGTGAGCATTACTGTACTCAGATTAAAAAAAAAAAAAAAAAAAAAAAGGTAAAATAATAGGTTCCTAATAGGAACTGCTTGTTTTCCTATTACTACTGAGAAACACACAAAGTTTATACACACGTGTAATTACATACGTTTTACATGGTTTTAGTCCATCATCTGTATCTACTGCTATTTTAATTGGCTATGCGCACTGCTGTCTGCTGCTGTTCTGCGTTAAATATAGCCCTGTGTCCATTGTGTCGCTCCCCATTCAACACATCTGCAGATAAGGTGTCAACTCCCATCTCGGCATGTGTCGCTGACGTCTCGACATGGATGGCAGCCCATCACCTGAAACTCAACCCCAGCAAGACAGAGCTACTGTATATCCCTGGCACATATCCATAGGTTTTTCCCTGCGAATCGGCCATCTCCTTTAAGAAGTCCTGGTATAGTCATGGCTGAACAGCTATCCTGCTCAACTCAAATTGCAAACCTGGCTTGGTCTTGCAGATTTTTCCAGACTTGACTAAAGCAGCACCCTTCTGGCTAGTCTTCCTATCAGACCATCATACCCTTGCAACGTATCTTAAGTGCGGCGCATGACTCGTCTTCGATGTTCCTAGGTTCAGCCATGAAACTCCTCTGCCACATTCTTGTCACTGCCTTTCTGACGCTGGCCGGCAAAGCCAAGAATGGACCAGCCCCTCTGTACTTGATGGCAATGGTCAAATCCCGATCTGTGACAAGAGCCATTTGAGATTCAAGTACAGCTAGGCTTGACCCACCATCTTTTAAGACGAATGGAAGCATCACAAGCATCCAGACTTTTTTCAATTCTGGCACCAGTGGTGGAATGAACTTCCTGAACTTGTGGAACTGTTCAAACGGCAGAGTCTCCTGCTGTCTTCAAACATTATAATAACTAGCATATTAGTGTAACATAATATTATTATTAACTAGTAATATTATGAGGCAAGCAGAAGGTTAAACAGGAGGGTAAACAGGGGGTAAACAGCTGTCCCGAACTTCCAGAACTGTCCAAACCAAAAGATCGCAGACCAAAAGATGGCTTCCAAAACACAACGTCTAAACCCTGGATAGGGCAAGATGGATTTAATAAAGTATCAGGAAATTCTCTGAGAAAATGTCATGCCTTCTGTGAGGAAGCTGAAACTTTAAGCGTCATTGGACCTTCCAACAGGACAATGATCCCAAACATATCTCAAAGTCCACTAAGGCTTGATTTCAGAAGAAGTCCTGGAAGATTCTGGAGTGGTTGCCACAGTCGCTGGACCTCTGAACCCCATCTTTGGTGGAATTTGAAGAAGATAGTAACACACCGCAAAACCTAAGAATATTAGTAAGGAGGCCACTGCCCATGAGGAATGGGCTAAGATTCCTCTGGAACGGCAGGTCATAACAGCAAATGGGTGCTCTACTAAGTAGTAGTAGCAGTAGCATTAAACATTGCATTTGGTGTTGAATTTGGAGAAAGCACTTGTTCTATGAGTTGTGCTGAGCTATTTAAACTGGTCTTGTTTGATTGGTTTACAGCAAATGGCTAAAAGTTTGTGAATTTAGCTAATGAACCTAATTAGTGAAACTTTAGCACCTGTAGATCATCAATGAAGATTTATCCAAAAACACTGGAAAATGTATCGCCTGCAAGCCAACAGTGCACTGGCTCTCTCTCTGAAAATGTTACCTTTGATTCAGTCTTAATAGTGTCAGACGTGTGGGGTTCAGCTATGATGTCTGATTGAGTGTGCATGCCACACACAAAGGAAAAGGGTAGTCAACCTCAAATCAAGGCTAGCTTTAAACCAGGCTATTTATATTTGCTGGTCTCGCTGGTTATTTTTCTGTTCTATTTTCTAGCTGTATTTGTTGTTCTATCGCAACTCTGATATTCCCTTCTCCAAGTTTGCTTATTATTTAAAATTATGCAGAATGTGATTTGGGCCACTATGCAAAACATCTTCAGAAACAAAAACAAACACCGGATGATGATCTCTTCTATGTGGTTTGTAAGCTGGGTGCATTTAAAGGGAAAATAAACTACTAGAGCTCATGAATAAACCAGGAACTCCTCACATTGTCTGATTAGCACAACACACAGCTACAGCAAAACGCGAAAAAATGGTGGCATTCTTTTAATTACGGGAGCAGTGGTAGATGCCTTCATCACCACGCCGGTGAGAGCTTTAATTAAGCCGACGAGGTGACACCTGAAATGCTTGAAACCTTAAAGAGAGACTTGACCTCCTAAATAGCAACAATTAAAGTATGGGCAGATAGCCACACTGCATTCAATGAGACTTTACTTCCTTCATTAATTAAATGAGACCACCACAGGGCATGCTGATAATGTATATGTGTGTGTGTGTTTGTTTGTATGTACGTGCTGGGGGCCCTAGGGAGCTGTCTGTGGCAGACTGTCTGTGGAATGCTTATAATGCTTGCAGAGTTGTCCTCCCATCTAAAGTAATCAGGCTAGAGTGTGTGTTTGTGTGTCTGAGAAGTGTGTGAACTATGTGCACATGTGTGTTCGATCGAAGGCCAGGTGGACCTTGTGTGAGTGTGTCAGTACAGAAAGGAACTGCCTGATTAGTGTGTGCTTGTCAGATCTACAGCCAGCCTGAGTTCTAAGAGTGTGCAAGTGTGTGCATGTATTAGAGAGAGAGAAAGAGAGAGAGAGAGAGAGAAAGAGAGAGAGAGAGAGAGAGAGAGAGAGTGTGTGTGTGTCCATGCGTCTGAGTGCAGAGGTCAGCTGAGCAGGCTCCTACAGAGGGATGGGGTCAGAGCATCGTCCACTTATTACCCACCTAGAGAGGAGGAGAAAATGAGAAAGAGAGAGAGAGAGAGAGAGAGAGAGAGAGCAAGCATGTGCTGCTATAGAGGGAAGACTGAAGACTTTAAAAGCAGACAGAGAGAGAAATGCTCTTCTAGTCTGTGACCCTGACGGCCTCCCTCTCCTCCATCCATTCATCAGTGTGTAGACAGCCAGCAGAATTCTAATGCACTCAAAGCACTGAAGAGGACACACACACACACACACACACACACACACACACACACACACACACACACACACACACACACACACACACACACATACCACACACTCTGAGAAACTCACATACCGCTGTTTTATGGTTAAAACAATACATATATGTTCAGATTTGATGTGAATATTTTTTCATTTTTGATATGCTTAAAAGTCTTGATTCCACACTGTACAGCCCTGTAAAAAATGCAAATGCATCATGGGTAAACATAACAACTACAGTAGCTTACAGCATTTTACAACGGTGACGATCACAGGTACAGGTAGAGGGGCCAGAATGAGCGTTTTACAGTGATGTACAGTGAAATGGTAAACAGTTGAATCACGGGGTCGTGGGGGCGGAATTTTGATGGAAGGTAACCTCGGTAAGTACAACTTTATATTCTTTGGCAAATATAACTTCAGACTAAATTCATTAACGCTCCCTTTGTAATTTCATAATTATTTGTGAAGGTTTTGTAACTGTCAGGTATTGCTGGTGGTTAGATAAGGGGTTCAGCTCGGCAAGTCACTTTTATTAGCCTAGAAATCACACTTTCAGTCGCATGCCATATACACTGCCACTCAGGCTGGGCCATGCCTAGCTATGCCATGCTCCCCCTGATGCCTACATAGCTAACATTTGAGTCGAGCTGGGACACACAGCTGAAAACCCCACAGAATCATCCTGATCAATGTGTCTGGTTCAAGTTACATTTCTACCTGTGTGCTGTGTCTTTATCTGGACCCATTTACACTTGCTGGACTCATGCTACCCTTTTCTCCCACATTTAACATAGTGACTACGAGAACTGATTCATTTACATGCCACTGCTGTTAAATTCATCATTGAGAATGAATGTAATACTGTATGCTATAATGTAAAGATTTGGATGTAATGTATGGAGCTTTATGTACTCAATGTTGCCACTATTTTTTTTTAATGATTTTAAATGTCACTGGAATGAATCCAACCTCAAGCACCAAGATGGACACCAGAGGACAAAGTTTGAGGAGATCTGAGCAGAACATCACAGCCCCTCCATACAAGCGGACACTTCACAGTTATCTAATGCACTTTAAATGGCTGTGCATGTGACCACTGCGTGTGACCAAGCTTTTAAAGCCAAACCATTCTTTGGAGACTTCATGGACATTGAAGTTGTCCCATTTGTTCATGTGTAGTCATGGTAACATTTGAATTTTGAACTGCTCTGCTCTTGATCTTTCAGAGGCAGCAAGGTCAGAACAATGAAAGCAGATCACTCAGACGTCAACCGTCTTCATATTACACACAACATTTCTTAAAATGGGCACAGCCTGATAAAGAGTAATGCTGGGATTAACGTCCTGTTAGTGGTCTAACTGCTACTAGCTCCTCTTTGTCCATTTAAAAGGGACAAAAAGTTTGACAGCATTCATTGGATCGGCTAACACACAGGACTGTGAGTGTGTGAAAGGCCAACGATCTCAGTGCAGATCTGGATGATGGATGATGGCAGATTTACACAATTATTTCATATGTAACACTTGTATGCACGTACAAATTCTATTAAGAAATCTAGCCACTAGCCATGGTCTGGAAAAACACCCAAACTGAGCTGAGAGGAAATTGCATCGGATGGTCAGGGACAACCCAAGAACCACCAAGGCACACACAAAATGCTGGAACACTAGTGTCACTGTCTACATTCAAGTGGGGTTCACATGGCCATTGACTGAGAGGCTGTTATCCAGGAAAGAAAAACCCACCTCCATATTCAAGACCTTCAAACTTGTTCAAGCCAGAGAAATGTTCTATGGTCAGATGAGGCAAAAATGTGGAAGTGTCAATCTAATGGTGACCTAGTGGTTGGGAACGGCCATGATGAAACTGGGATGAAAACTGGAAAAGTTGCACGATACTGGCATCATATCAGTATCAGATCATGTCAAGTATTTGCTTACAGAGACCCTACAGACCCCAAACTCTCTCTTAAAGATAATAGAGATGAATTTAGTCCTGATATCTCCAAGTCTACATATCTGCATCAGTATCAGCTGATTTGTCAATAAAAAACAATGGATATCAGACCGTCCTTTCCAGGAACATCCCAGTGGACTTCAGCAGAGGCTTCAGCATATTCTGGATTCTCAGAATGGTGCAAAGTGCGACATTCAGCAGAGGTGCTTTCCTAGTTTGGGATTCCAGTCACCTCTGTTGACTATATCTCCAGAGCAATTTCAGAAAGCGAGAAGGATATTTCACCTACGCCTCTACATCCAGCTCATTAATGCGTGTAAATATTTACTCTCAGGTGGAGACGGCCCTCAGAGACAGAGATGTGTTTTTGAATTATTAAACACAACACGACTACCTTCATCCAGTTTAAACAACAGTTTATACTGCCTTTAAACCAGTCAGGGCCCAAAGCCTACTCAAAAACATCCAAAAAAAAAAAGACAGAAAACAAAGCATATTATACATCACACTGACTGCGAGAACAGAAATGAATAAAAGGCTTATTTTTCTGCTTCCCCTTGTCTCGTTATGTGTCATCTCATATCATTATTTACCTCTTTATGGGACACGGGGAAACACATAAGTCTCCACATAAAGCAGTGCCCAAAGATGTAGCCCATTTAAATTTCTAGAGGATCTCAGCGGGGGGAGAGAAAAAAAAGCATGAAAATCACTTTCAAAGAATTCAGTGTCTGCTCCGGATGACTCTCTCAGCGGGGTAATGAAATATTAATAATTGCAAAGCCCAAACAATAATCAGAGCTAGCAAATCCTGAGCAGAGAGGAGGGAGGAAAAATTAAAGAGGATTTAAAAGATCATAAACAGATAAAAAGTGCAAAAGTAACCATGTCCTGAAGTCTTTATTCTGCATGTATAATTCACTAACAGCACTGTCCCAGTCTAGTGTTAAAGAGACACACACAAAAGAAAACATTGGAGCTGAGCTAATCTTGGACAGTAAGGTAAATGTAGACAATCTGTAATCCTCTGTAGAGTTATCACAATACACAATATTACTGTGATACAAAAAAGCACCATTTGTGCACATTTCTCTACAGCTTGCATTAACTCTGCAAGGGACAACATGTGAACCTGTTCACATACAGAGCTTCTCCATGTTGGTTTTTCATTGGAAACCAAAATATTGCCAAACTGCCATGTTGACGCCCTCCTAGAAACTGCAGATTCCAAGGAACAATCCAAGAAACACCACTGTCACACTACTGTTGCTACTGACCAAGAGGCTACCATCCAAAAAAGAAGCCACTGCTCCAAAAATTACACCGTCAAACTTAACTAATGTTTGCAGCTGAACCACATAGACAAAGAAAAAGCCTTCTGGAGCAAGGTTTACTGGTCAAGTGAGAGAAACATTACGTTGTTTAGCCATAATGAGGCAACCTCAGTTGAAACTCTGTCCCAACTGTTAAGCATGGTGGTGGTAGTGTCATGCTCTGGGGATGTTTTGCTGCCAGTGGAAGTGTTACACTGTACAAAGTGGATGGAAAATTAACAGACATAAGGAGGACCACCTAAGAATCCTTCAGCATTACTGAACCTTAAACTACCAGCTAGATGGTTGAAACTTGGACACAGTTGGCCTTTCAGCAGGACAATGAAGCCAAATCCCGATCCCTGACCTGTGAAGAACTGTGCTTTTACCAAATAACCCCTGAAGAACCCTCCCATTTCTCTGTAGTAGTTCAACCATGTCATCCAAAAGTAATTTCTAATGTTTCTAATGGATGGAATACCCTTATAACGCTGACAAATATTTATGTAATATTTATGCTCAAAATAAATCTGGTCAGTCTTTGACATGTTTTTGCAAACCAACAAACCCCATTCCCATATGCATTGAAAACCTTCTAAATAGCTATGACACCAAACCTTTGATGGGCAGTGTGCATAACCTCCACACATGATTGGCCAGCAGCATTTTCTCTAACATTTAAAATAGCTCCTTCAGCTCCTCTGCTAGACTACAGCGTTAATAACATCTCACAGTGTGAACCACGAGTCAGACGTCGAGGTATTATGAAGATTCACTTAGGCTCTTTACATTAGCGGCCTCATAAACATAATGAAAGGACGTATTCCACTGCTGCTTTTGGACGCAGCAGAAAAGCAGGCTTCGCGCTGCACATCTCCCCCCGAGAGTCTGGCATCTGTCCATCTTCTTCCGCATAAAAGAGTCTGGATTTATGATGAGCATAATCATGGTTATTTATCGGCGGTGCTGCCTGAGTGCAGAGAGAATGTGATTGTGGCTTTTTGCCTCAGCCGAAGGTTCTTTCAGGCGTCTACAGTGAGGGGACTGCATTAAAAGACCTGCAGGTATTGATCCACGTTATTTTCAGAAAGGCTGCATCAACTGGATTCAGAAGCGCTCGATGACCCTGGCAGAAGTGGAGCCAACTCTGGTGAAAGAAAAGAGGGAGTTTCTGCTGGTATGCATGAATGCTTGTGCAAAATTCAACTCTGTACACGGCCTTTAGATTAAGACGGCCGTTAGATGAACTGAGCCCTTTGAGTCGGTTTCGGGTGCAAATAGGGTGCACTCTGGCTGCATGTTGTGCACAAAACTGATGTACAAACCTAAACATTAGGGCTTTTTGACGGACTGGACAGAAACTACTGTGCTACTGGCTGTTCAGCAGCCTGGTGGCTTTGAAGCAGAAGCGAAACCTCAAAACTGGCTGGTTGTGGTCTTCGTGCTTCTGTATTTCCTGCTGCTGAGCAGATGGAGTGAGCACAGGCACTGGCTTGGGTTGGTAGAGTCCTTCATAATCCTCCTGGACTTCCTCAGACAGGGGTTGGTGTATAAATCCAGAAGGCTTGGAAGTTGGAAGCTAAAGCCTGATGATGAAGAGGTGGTGATACAGCCCGTCAAAATGCTCTCCACAGTGCAGGTGTAGGACGTCCTGAGGATGCAGGCATTGTGTCTTCTTAGCCATAAGGGGACATAGGGGTGTGCACTCTCTCCTGGTGCCTGAAGTCCACTATCAGCTCATTTGTCTTGCTGACATTTAGAGAGATGTGATTTTCCTGGCACCAGTGTGACAGGAAGCGAACCTCCTCCCTGTAGCCTGCCTTGCAGATCAGGCCCACGACTGTCGTGTCACCAGCAAATTTAATGATGACATTGGAGCTGTGTCTGACTGTGCAGTGGAGTGGGCTGAGCGCACACAGCTCTGAGGGGCGCCGGTGTTGAGGGTCAGTGAGGAGGGCGTGATGCTGCCAATTGTGCTCTCTCTGGGCCCCGGCATGACCAGGCCCAGAGAGAGCACACAAACTAGCGACCTTCTGGCCAAAGTGAAACCCCCTTGTTCCGCTGAATCACTCAAGGCTCCCTAATATGCTAGTGTGTTAGCCTAACCATTTCCAAAGCTGTCCTAGAATATTTACAGTTACTGTCAGGGTGGGAAATAAGCCATGCTTAATAAGTGGCTGGTTAGCAAATAGGAGAGGACAGACAGAGAGCATTCAATTTAGTAATACAACTCACCTATTGGAGTTAGTGATACGCCTAATACCACTAGTCTGCAGCAAATGCCATTAACAGTAGAAGAAGAACTGAACAAGCCTGCTCAAGAGAATCCATGGGATGAATTTAAAGTAATACTGCGTTTTAGTAATGAAGAGGAAAGCTGACGTAATTAGAGTGAATTGTTTAATTAGAGTAGCCAGTCAATGTTTTGCTTTCCACTGTTGACAGCATGCTCCAGCCAGCAGCAAGACTAACAACTTTATTGTGGGCACAAAACTTTTTAAATGTGAGGCTATCAAGAACCATGAAGAACTGACATGCCACAAGGAAGTGATCTGCATTATTCAAGAGAAAGTTGGCTCCAGAGAAAACGATTGCAATAGCCTGAGCATGAAGCCCAGCATGAAACCCTGAACCTATTTTTAGAAGGGCACATGCCATAGTTAAGAAGGGAGACCATTTTTCGATTACGAATGACTTCGCAAGTAAGTATTATGTTTGCTATTTAGCAATTATCATAACATTCACTTACGACAAGACCAAGACCAAGTCACGCTGTGTAGCACTAGCAATGTACTGTAGGCAGTGTAGGTGTAAGCCAAATGTAATTTTGCTCATATGACAGTATTTTTGTATTTCTTTGTAGAAAAAGGAAATAAACATTCAATAAAGTAATAAAGTACTAAAAAATTAAGACTTTAAAAGTCGTTTCCATGTGACTGTATTGTTGGTTTTTTCAAAACCTAGACAAATGTTATACATAAAAGTGTGACTGCACAATGGTGGCTTAAAAAATGTGGCCAGCCGTTTAAAAAAAATAAAATAATAATATAAAAAAAATATATATATAATAATAATTAAGTGAATTAAATTCAACACTTCTGTCCAACACCTAGTTTATCTAATCAGTTCTTTCTTAAAGTAATTTAGATGAGTTGATGGTGGAATTGAACAAATCCATACAGTGTCTGGAATTCACAGAGAAGTCAGCAACCAGACCTGTATTCTTCTAAACAGGCTTTTGTTACAGTAGTGCAGAAAGCCTTCTCTACATTTTTGGCACATGGTCAGTTCCTGACATCAAAATAAACAAAACAAAAATGAAGATGCAGAGGCTGCAATGATTATGTTATGGAAAAAACAGCACTTCTTAATTAAATATAAATATATATATGTATATATATATGTGTGTGTGTGTGTGTGTGTGTGTTTCAATTTTAATTTTAATTTGCCACATGCCCCTTTAACTCTTGTTTGAATCTGTTGCCAGTGGAGTTACAGCATGTCTATACTGTGAAATGTGTCAGTTTGTAAGTTTGTTGTATTTTGCCTCTGTAGACCAGAACAATGGATCCTGGCAACCCAAGAGCTTCTTAAGGAAAATAAGTAGAGTTTCCTTAAATGGCAAGAAGTTCATTAACTTAACCTTAACTTAGTGAGCACTGTGTTCACTTACTGAAAAGAAAACTACAAGAAAGAAAAACAAAAAACACGAACAAGCAGCAGCTGAAGGTGGCCTGGCAAAGCATCCTAAGGTAAGAAACTCAGCATTTGATGATGTTCCTGGATTTCAGACTGACTTGAAATTGCAAAAAAAAAACAGTGTGTAGGCTGAACGTAAGTGTAATTCAATGTGTAACCCCACGTACAGTATGTGATTCCATTTAAGCAGTCAAACAGAATAACAGTCAGTTGCTAATGGCAAGTAGTAGTCTAAGTAGTAAGCAGTCTAGAAGCGCTGTTAGCTGCTTACACACAAACAGCACACCAAAGCCAGTGGAAAAGTGTGAGGTTACTCAGATGGCGGTGCCAAATGAACACAGTTAGTCCCCTATGCGTGTCAGCCTTGGCACCTCTTCCTTCACTCTCGAGTGTGTGAGATCAGGCTGCTCTTTGATTGGCTGATTGCTCTGGATGGGTTTAATGGCCCGGAATGAAGGCTGGCACACACCGGCATGCGTAGCAGCCAGACCGTCTGTCAGTGTGTGTACAGCATTGCCATTTAACACTCCACACATCCACACAAACACAGACGGGAGAGGGCTGGGGCAGGCCAAGTCGGTTTGGAAGTAGCTAAGTTCCAAGGATTATTAAGCAAACAAATTGGAGGAAAGTGTAAGGACGCACATTGTAATTACGCACCCTTTTTAAGTGCTTAAGCCAAATCGCTTTGTTCGAGTTTATCCACTCTAAATAATTAAAAACACTCTAATTTGAACTTTCACACTTCACAAGCACTCCTTTAGCAACTGGACACACACACTTTAACACACACGCATTTAATTGAAAAGAGTTCCGGCACGAGTTTCACAACTTTGAAAAGCTTAGCTTAAATGTGAGATCAAATATGGATAGTCTAGAGCGACTGTCTGAGCTTTAAAGCTTTCCCTAGCCCTAATTGAGCGCCCGCGTCTACAGCAGGCGGCTCAGGTTTATACCAGAACTGAAGGGCTGCGCTTTGACTGAGGCTCGGCCAATTAAAAAAGGACTTTTTAATGAAAGCTGCATGCCGGAAGAGACGAAGGCGGTAAGGCTGGGTGCAATATGACAGGGCTTACAGGGGGATCGGGAGAACGCCGCCGCTTGCAGGAAAGCTGTATGTCATTGAGGGTCTAATGGTACAGCTTCTCATAAAGCCAGTCAATACTGTACAAGAGCAAATGTAGAGAGTATGTATACCCAAAGTCAGAGAGAAGTAGGGTTACATTTCTTATGCAATCCTTAGTGAAAGTCTAGACCGATAAGGTGTTTTAAAAAGTGGGTTTTAAGTGATGCAGTAACAGAACTGTATTGCACTGTCATTACAATTAAGGCTGCAATGATTAGACAACAATGTCATGGAAAAAAAACACGGCAAATGCACGGCAATGTTCACATCATACAGTCATCCTAATATACTAGACAGGTATTTTGGAAGCTATTTGGCTTCTATTGTTTGGTTGTCTAAAACCAATAGAGACAAAAAGATCTGTATATTATTTAATACGCTTTTCATCCTGAACCCTAATGGACAACGTATGTAGCTGCCGATACCTTCTAAAAATTTGCCCAAGGCCCCTTTAACCCTTTCAAACTTGTTTCACTCCGTTGCCAGTGGCGGTATGGCACGTCCATGTTGACCACAGTTTGTAAAATTGGCAATTTTGCCTCTAATATGCTTTAATTAAAAAAAAAAAATTTTTCATTTGTACAAATACTTATGACCCTGGAACAGGAAGAAGGTAAAAAAATAGATCCAAACTTCCATCACATCTCTGCTTCATTTCATATTCACTGTGGAGGTGGGCAGAAGCAACATTACAAAATTTGTAAGACTGCTTCTTTTCTTACTCATATAGAAAGCTTACTTTATTGTTGGATGCATTATGCCACCCAACATCGCTTAAGAGTGATAAAGGAAGAGAGCACAGAGCGCACTCTAGTCACTCATAGATGGTAGTGAGCACAGCCAATTGTGGAATTGCCAAATGGAATTACATTCACCTACTCCCTAAGGGTTGAATTTAATGAGTTATAAAGTCTTATATATTATATTTTATATTGTCTCGTCTTTAACAATTCATTAGATAATCAATTACACAAATGACTATTAGTGCAGCCCTAATTACTATACTATCATGTAGCTTTTTAGTAGAGATTTAGAGATTGCTCTCTTACCTGTTGAGCCAGTGGCTCAGGTCAGGCAGGTGTGCCCACTGCACTCCGGTCTGGTTCAGAGACCTCAGCAGTCGACAGCAACCCAGTGTCAGGATCGGAGTGGCCAGGGCCAGCCACTTTTCGGAGCCCACGCTGACTCCAAGTTCTGCTGCTGGTGAGAAAGTGGCCCGGGTCGGATCCTCCTCCACTGTAGAGGGCAGAAGAGGGCCTTCGTCTTCCTCATCGCCTAACTGTCTCCTCTCTCTGAAGTACTTCCTGCAAACATCTTGGAAGACAGCCAGGCACAGTGTGTTGAGCAGGAAGTACCAGGTCTGATGCTCCTCCTCAACGAAGCTGCTGGCACCCAGGCTGACAGTGTGACCGACTGTACCGGTCAGCAGCAACGCGTCCAGCTCGGACAAAGTCCAGTCTGTTGACTTCTGAGAGAGGGAAAGAGAGAGCAAGAGATCTTTAAGAGCCATCACTCACACTCTGGTCATTAACATGCATTGCCGTTTGAAGCATGGGTACCAATGAGTGTACTGTAGCATGGTTACCGATGAGTTTACTGTTTTACCGAACAGTTAACTATAGCATGATTACCGAAGAGTGCACTGTAGTGTGGTTACAGAAGAGTGTACTGTTGCATGGTTACCGATGGGTTTACTGTATGTAGAATGGTTACTGATGAGTTTATTTTAGCATGGTTACTGATAGGTTTACTGAAACATGGTCACTGTTGAGTTTACTGTATTATGGTTACCGAACAGTTAACTATAGCATGGTTACCGAAGAGTGTACTGTAGCATGGTTACCAATAAGTTTACTGTAGAATGGTTACTGATGGGTTCACTGTAGGATGGTTATAGATGGGTTTACTGTAGCATGGTTACAGATGGGTGTACTGTAGCATGGTTACAGATGGGTGTACTGTAGCATGGTTACTGATGGGTTCACTGTAGCATAGCTATAGATGGGTTTACTATAGCATGGTTACAGCTGGGTTTTATTGTAGCATAGTTATAGATGGGTTTACTGTAGCATGGTTACCAAAAGGTTTACTGTAGCATGGTTACTGATGGGTTCACTGTAGCATAGCTATAGATGGGTTTACTATAGCATGGTTACAGCTGGGTTTTATTGTAGCATAGTTATAGATGGGTTTACTGTAGCATGGTTACCAAAAAGTTTACTGTAGCATGGTTACTGATGGGTTCACTGTAGCATAGCTATAGATGGGTTTACTATAGCATGGTTACAGCTGGGTTTTATTGTAGCATAGTTATAGATGGGTTTACTGTAGCATGGTTACCAATAAGTTTACTGTAGCATGGTTACTGATGGGTTCACTGTAGCATAGTTATAGATGGGTTTACTATAGCATGGTTACAGCTGGGTTTTATTGTAGCATAGTTATAGATGGGTTTACTGTAGCATGGTTACCAATAAGTTTACTGTAGCATGGTTACTGATGGGTTCACTGTAGCATAGTTATAGATGGGTTTACTATAGCATGGTTACAGCTGGGTTTTATTGTAGCATAGTTATAGATGGGTTTACTATAGCATGGTTACTATAGCATGGTCAAGAAACCAATGCCATAAGTTGTTTTTTGTTTTTTTTTTTTGTTCCGACCAATTCAATCAAAAGTAAGTCAGGCCTTCAGTGACCGCTGTACTGGCAGACAGAATAGCGGCAACAGTCCTTACCAGTTCTTTCATTGGCAAATCTTTGGAGAGTTATAAAATCTGAACTGGTGTTCAAGCAATGGGTGCACCTTAAAGCAGCTAAATCCAGTAATTAGAAGGAGCGTGTGAACACCTTTTGGACATGCAGTGAATTCAATGCATTACTTGTTTCACTGCACGCACACATCTCGGGTTCTCGCCCTTGTTTCCAACGTGCTGAAGGTTAATTAAACAAAATAATTAATTAAGTGACAGAAATAAAAGTGTTAAGAGTGTGAAACCTCCTCGAAGCCAGTCAAGCTGCATTGAAAGCGCCAGCAGATTTCCTGCAGGAAAAGGTCAGCTTAGCCAGCTCTTACTTATTTCCCAGCCTCTGAACCTCTTCCCTCATGCCCCGTTGAAGGGGATTGGGAAAACACTCTCAAATGTGGCACATCTGATGGTCCACCAGGGAGCTACACACACACTCGGACTCCAAATAGCAGCTCCCGACAATCAGGCAGAAGCGGAGGGATGAATGAATGCGGAGATGGAGACGCGAAAGGGCAAAAAGGGAGAGGTTCGGCTGGTTGGAAATGGAGAGATGAGGCAGAAAATGCCCACGGATCAGCAGGAAATAGAAGAACCAGAGGAACTTGAGTCTTAGTGCCCCAAATACAAAGATGCTGGCTTCTTCAGAGTCAACTGTGACCAACTACCCATTCAGTTAGACAGCAGAGACAACAACAAAATAAGAGAACTCGCAAGCTGTGAGCAAGCACACAAACAGACACACACACACACACACACACACACACATCCCAATGTTGTCCTCAGTGTGTTTTATTAAGAAGCTGCTGAGAGCAAGGGTTGGGGGGTTGAGCAATAAAAGGTGGACAGACACGCACACAAACACACAGCTATTGCTTCCTGCAGGCAGACGTAAACACACTGACAAAAGAAATTTTCCCAGAGAGAGAACTAACACTTGCGCTCACACTGCTGCTCTAGACGTTATCTACCGTGTCTTTTTTTTCCTTTTTTGTTTTTTAAATATGGCCATATAAAGAGCAACACTGGCTCACCAATTGGACATAACTGCTGCCAGCCAATGGGTAAACCCCCTTAAGGATATACAGAACATGCATAAATAGTCTGAGTCTATTAATCAGACTAAACAGCAGCATTACAGAAGCTGTACATTTTCTGCATGTCCTAGAGGAGAGGTTATGAGCACACACTGGTCTGAACAGCGACAATGAAACAGCTAGGGCCATCTTACCCACCCAGATAGAGCAAGGCCAATTATGCTCTCTGGGACGCTTGGCCATGTGGCATCACCAGGGATCGTAGCTGTGATCTCCCAATGACAGAGACAATGCTTAGACTGGTGCTGTTAACAACAAAAACAGTAACACAAGTCGGAACACTACAGAAATAATGATCCCTAACCAGGAATGCTAAAAGGAAAAACAGAGGTGGGTACTTTTACCACAGGATGTCTGTAATTTTAATGAAAGAAACGGATGGGATAAGAATTCTCGAAGTAAATGGTCCTGTCACACCTATAAAGTCTGTTTGACAGTTTCCCCATGCAAAACTAAAGCTGTCTGAATGGGGCTCAGTATTTCCAGCCCTATATCTCAAAAATACTTAAGAGAACTCAAACGGTTTAAAAAGTAAGTGAATTTCAGTATTAATGACTTCTTTTTTTATAGATGTTTAACATTAGGCAATAACTAAAAACGACAATGCAGATTAAAAGGCTACAGTGTTCATCTTAGGGGAAATTAAATGCTACAATCCACTCTATGCATCATCTACCATAATTTTCCCTTAAAATCGTGCAAGTCTTCATAATCCAAGGCTTAAGTTTTGCTTTAAGGAGATGAAACACTCCTACATATCTCAGGGCAGGAAAAGTATGGTTAATGACTTCTTTTCTAAAGATACAGATAAGACTGTAAATGTGTTTCTTGCCCATGTATATGCCATTAAACATAGGTATGCAAAGCCTGGCTACTGACAAGTTTTTCTCATGAAGGTGTGAACCATGCCTCTATGTTAACAACTTTTAGAGGACCTCAGAATATAGAGTTATAGAGTTATAGAGTCATAAGTTTGCCCAAGCCCAAGTTCCACAATGCTTCTGGGAAAATCAATAAACAGATGAGACAAAACTGGAACAAGTGCACAACATAAGGAACAAAAAAACACCAAAATTGCACCCAACAGCGAAGCATTGTGGAGGGAGCATCATTGTTTGGTTCTGCATTGCTGCCTCATGCCTTGCAATCATTAAAGGAACAATGAATTCAAAAGGGGACCAGAACACAATCTTAGAGGAGGACGTAAAGGCACCACTCCATGACCTCATGCTGATGAGGTTGGGTCATGCAACAAGACAACGACCTGAAGCACGCAAGCAAATCAACTGAAGAATAGTTAAAAAGTTCTGTGTTTTGGAATGGTGTTCTGTAAGTAAGGCATCCCAGAAACATATACCATAATTCTTCCTCAGAAAAGTGCAAATCGTATTGGCAGCTACAGGAAATGTTTAATGGTTAGTAATAGGTTATTCAAATCAAGGGGTCACTTGGATTATTTTGGCCAAAGTTTTTCTATAGGAATGGATGGGCTTCAAAAAAGTTTGTACCTTCCTTACGTCATGATGATACAAATACACTAGCAACACCCAGCCAAACACCTGAGACACCATAGCAAACAACTGGAACACATAGTGACTGCCTAGCAACCATCCAAACAACAACCTAGCAACCATTAAACTTCAGCATCGCAACTGCATGAAATACCATAGCAATCACATTACAACACTATAGCACCCATCTAGCAAGCACTCAGCAACTTCATAGCAACCACTTGGTAACCACATGGAATACCATTGCAACCATGTCGCAATTTAGTTTAGTTATAGCAGTTTAGCAGCTACCCAGAGGGGGGAAACCACTTAAGCTGCACAAACTGGCAGCATTTCCTTCAGGAAATGCACTTTTATAGATATTATTCCTGATTATCATGAACAATCATTTATTTTTGTAAAGAAGCAGAAAGGATGCAGGCTTAGTCACCCCTGCTTAAAGAGCTTACCGTTTTTTTTTTTTGCAGTTCTAAAGTTTTTTTTTTGCAGTTTTTCAAAAGCTTACACACACACACACACACACACACACACACACACACACACACACACACACACACACACACACACACACACAAAATGCATTAGCCTGAAATCATTATTCCAGGTCATGTACAGTATTACACACTCTCTGTCTCTCTCTCAGACACACACACCTTGCCTTGTGTGATAATGAAATGCTAGTTAGTCAGTGTGTGCTTGGGCAGTGTTTGTGATGGATGCAACCCTGACACCAGCAGTGTGTAGCCGCTCCTCAGAGCTGTGACAAGGCCTCTCCGCTGTGCCCAAAACACCACCATCCATCACCCACGGCAATGTTGCGCACAACTTAGCCAGGGGGGAAAGGAGGGGGTGGGGGGTGTAATGAATTGTGTAACCAACACACTGATGTTTGTGTAAACACAATCTATGAAAGCGAGCGAGCAATAGAGCTAGAGAGAGATAGAGAGAGTCTCATCGTCATCCCCTCTTTCTCTTTCTCACGTAGCTGAGGACAGATGTAGTCTCTCTCCCTCTCTCTCTCTCTATCTCTTTCCTACTCTCTCTCCCTCTGTGGGAATATTTGGATCCCTCAAGTGTTTGCCTCAAACTGGCTGGAATGCATTCACTTTGAGAAGATTCGCCTGGGTTTGTTTCTGCACTCTTTGTCTGGGTCTCAGCTGGCTCTGGATTCTGATGTAAGAATAAAAACAGAACATGGTGGTGCCAAAAGAAAAAGCAGCTGGGTTCGCTATTTATATGCTAATTCACCCGTGTCTGTGAGGCCGAGGAGCAGGAGATTCCCTCTGACGATAGGCTGCTTGTATTAATATGAGGGCAGCAGTCAGATTATTTGATGTCCCCTTCCCCCTTCCTTTTTTATTATCTAGAACCAAGAATTTAAACAGCTGGAGGTCTCCTCACAAGTAAAAGAGATGGAGTCAGTGAGCCTCTTCAGGCTTCGAGAGGGAGTGAGAGAGAGAGTCAGTGAGTCTTCTCAGGGTTTCTTTAAATGCTCTAGCAGTGAAAGGGAGTCAGTGAGTCTCCTCAGGCTTTGTTCAAATGCTCTAGCAGTGAGAGGGAGTCAGTGAGTCTTTCCAGGCTTTGTTTAAATGCTCTAGCAGTGAAAGGGAGTCAGTGATTCTTTCCAGGCTTTGTTTAAATGCTCTAGCAGTGAAAGGGAGTCAGTGAGTCTTTCCAGGCTTCGTTTAAATGCTCTAGCAGTGAGAGGGAGTCAGTGAGTCTTTCCGGGTTTCGTTTAAATGCTCTAGCAGTGAAAGGGAGTCAGTGAGTCTTTCCAGGCTTTGTTTAAATGCTCTAGCAGTGAGAGGGAGTCAGTGAGTCTTTCCAGGCTTTGTTTAAATGCTCTAGCAGTGAGAGGGAGTCAGTGAGTCTTTCCGGGTTTCGTTTAAATGCTCTAGCAGTGAAAGGGAGTCAGTGATTCTTTCCAGGCTTTGTTTAAATGCTCTAGCAGTGAGAGGGAGTCAGTGAGTCTTTCCAGGCTTTGTTTAAATGCTCTAGCAGTGAAAGGGAGTCAGTGAGTCTTTCCAGGCTTCGTTTAAATGCTCTAGCAGTGAGAGGGAGTCAGTGAGTCTTTCCGGGTTTCGTTTAAATGCTCTAGCAGTGAGAGGGAGTCAGTGAGTCTTTCCAGGCTTTGTTTAAATGCTCTAGCAGTGAGAGGGAGTCAGTGATTCTTTCCAGGCTTTGTTTAAATGCTCTAGCAGTGAGAGGGAGTCAGTGAGTCTTTCCAGGCTTCGTTTAAATGCTCTAGCAATTAGAGGGAGTCAGTGAGTCTCCTCAGGGTTCCTTTAAATGCTCTAGCAGTGAGAGGGAGTCAGTGAGTCTTTCCAGGCTTTGTTCAAATGCTCTAGCAGTGAGAGGGAGTCAGTGAGTCTTTTCAGGCTTTGTTTAAATGCTCTAGCAGTGAGAGGGAGTCAGTGAGTCTTTCCAGGCTTTGTTCAAATGCTCTAGCAGTGAGAGGGAGTCAGTGAGTCTTTCCAGGCTTTGTTTAAATGCTCTAGCAGTGAAAGGGAGTCAGTGAGTCTTTCCGGGTTTCGTTTAAATGCTCCAGCAGTGAGAGGGAGTCAGTCAGTCTTTCCAGGCTTCGTTTAAATGCTCTAGCAGTGAGAGGGAGTCAGTGAGTCTTTCCAGGCTTTGTTTAAATGCTCCAGCAGTGAGAGGGAGTCAGTCAGTCTTTCCAGGCTTCGTTTAAATGCTCCAGCAGTGAGAGGGAGTCAGTCAGTCTTTCCAGGCTTCGTTTAAATGCTCTAGCAGTGAGAGGGAGTCAGTGAGTCTTTCCAGGCTTCGTTTAAATGCTCTAGCAGTGAGAGGGAGTCAGTGAGTCTTTCCAGGCTTCGTTTAAATGCTCCAGCAGTGAGAGGGAGTCAGTGAGTCTTTCTGGGATTCGTTTAAATGCTCTAGCAGTGAGACAAAGGAGGACTGTCTGACACATTTAGTCTTCTTCTCTGTGTCTCTTGCTCTAGCTATTTTCATCTGTCAGCTTCAGAATCAGGGTGCAGCCAATAAAGAACACAAGATTACAATTAATAAACAAATGTGAAACAAGTGCATCCAGTTACAGTAAATGGATTTAGATTACAATTAATGTGCAACTACCCTCTCTCTCTGTCTCTCTTTCCTTTCCTCTCTAGAGAGTCTAGATTATGGCGTCAAAGGGAAACATGACACAATCCAATTAACATAATAATCAAAACATGGTTATTAGTAAAACGACTGAATGAGCAACATCATTATTAACGAGGATGACAACCCTACTAATTGATCGGGTAGCAAATGATCCAAAATAATTAAATGCCACATCAGAATTCCCCAAAGCTGCGCCGTCTGGAACAGACAACAGCTAACAGATAGGCCGGGACCCTCCTACAGTGCCAGGATCTCTCACTAAAGCAATGCGAGGTTTCTCTAATTTGGTAGGTCTTCATTGTAAATAACATAAGTACTTTAGTACACTAAGTGGTTAATTCCATAAGTGTGTTCATTGGCACCGTTCAAGCGTATGATGCTGTTTTTTTCCCAGAGAACTTGAAAGCAGCCTTGACCCTGGCCTGTTCTGTGTGTAAAATGCCATCTCTTTCTTCTGCTGAACAGAAATCACGGCCACAGAAACCAGCTCATTAGACTCAGGGTCTCCACCGGCTATGTTCAACCAGCCA